>NC_092366.1:9901902-10005660 GCF_030848805.1 Temnothorax longispinosus | reverse complement strand
TGGAGTTTATGGCTTCTGAGAATAAGCAAAGACGGATGCGCCGCGCGCTCCGACTATCAGCGTTAAGAACCATAATGGCTTATCGTACTGTTTCATACGAGGCGGCCACGCTCCTGGCCCGTGTTCCACCTCTGCATTTGTATGCAGATTTCTTGAGAAGGACATACTTCCGACACCGAAGAATGAAGGAGAATGGAACGTACAATGAGGTATCGGCTCCGGCTGTACGTTTGGAAGAGTGGGAGGCACTACGAGTGCAATGGCGCGCTCATATCGCGCAGGGAAACCTTCCTGGAAGAAGAACAAGAGAGGCAATCGGCCCCAGTTTCGAAGAATGGCTAGATCGCAGCTCTGGCTTTCTTACTTACAGACTGACTCAGTTTCTAACAGGTCACGGGTGTTTTGGCACCTACCTATACAGAATTGGTAAGGAGGACACCCCAATGTGTCGGTACTGTGATGTTGAAGAAGACACCCCTGAGCACACCCTGGAGGTGTGCCATTTCTGGGCTCTAGAGCGCGGTGAACTCGCTGCTGCGATAGGTCAAAATCTTTCTCTGGGAAACATCGTTGCTCGGATTTGCAACTCGAAAGAACGATGGAACGCATTCTCGGTTTTCGCTGAGCGCGTTCTCCAGCGCAAGGAGGAAGATGAGCGAAGGAGGCAACAACAGCAAATCGATCCGGGATAATTGCGTTCTTCGCGATGTCACTGCGACGTTGTGTACTGCGTGCGTTTTTCTTTTGATGCGATTTATTATGCGTGCGGACGGGGTTTTCTTGCCGTTCCTGGGTTGCCCGGGTGCGGGCCGGTCCTGGCTCTCCTCCTCCTGGGGTCCGGTGCGTCGCTTCGGCGACGTTCCCGGATCCCTGGGGGGTGGTGGGTTGGAGGCGGTCGGCGTGCGGGTCTTCCTATGGGCGGCCGGATGGCTCTGTAATAGAGAATAGAATTAGATGTAGTTTATATACACACATACTTGCTTCTTTTCCTGGGAGCTCCGCTGCGATGGGTTGGGGCTTCCCTGGGGGTCGGTCGCCCGTGGTCTCGCCGCTCACCGCTGTGCTTGCGGGGCTCCGGCCCCACTGCTCCGCAGTGGGTCTGCCGGAGGCCCCGTTGTGGCTGCGGGGTGCGGGTGGTCGTCCTTCTGGGTTTCCTCGGCCTGCGGCGGGGTTCTTGGGATCTTTTCTCTTTTCGCGCCCCTCCCTCCCCTTCTCCCCCCTTCTGGGGGGCCTGGGGGCGGGACGGGCGTGATCTTTACTACAGCCGTCTATGCGGCCCGTGATGCGGACTTGAGTCCGACTGTTTTCCTTGGTGGTGGGTATGTCAACCCTCAATGTTAACGAGCGTAGCTCGTGGCTTTTTGATTTATGTGGAACCTCTCTCCGGGTAGAGGGGTTCCTGTTCGTCTGGTACGTACATGTCCTATGGCCCTGTGCGTTCTTCCTTGGGATGTCCGTGGCTCCCTATGGAATGGCCACGCAGCCAATGAAGAGCGTCCCTCAATGATATGACTGCCCGCGGTCACTATCATGAGGACCTCCGAGGCGGTCGAACGTTGGCACTCGTGCCAAATTTTCGACTAGTGAGTCATTCCGGCGGGTTCTGCGGCATCCCTGTTTGATCCTTCGTATGATTTCGTGTACGGTTTACGTTTTCTGTCGCCTCTGCGAGAGGACTGTTGTGGCACGTGATGTAATACCTCGAGTCTCCCGCGTGTTGCAACTGTTGTCCAGCGTGCTAAGTGTTTGGGAGAGGTTTTTTAGTGGGTGCAAGCCCCACATATCCTGGGGGACGGCCCCCGGTAGAATGCGCGAGGCATCTTCCACGAAACAAAAAAAAAAAAAAAAAGGTTAGGTTAGGTTTAGATTACGCGTTGAGATGCATCTCTTCTCGACTAACCGTCTGTTCTAGGACACCTGAATGGAGAGAAGAAATAAAAAACATATACACCAATTTTTCTTTTCTTTTGTTATTTATTTAATTATCACCGATATACCGATATAATTACAATGTGTTTGGACTTCTTTGTCTTAATGTTCTTGTTTATGTCCATAATATGCGTTATCACATCACATTACATTATATATATATATTATATTCACCCACCGACTTCTATTCAATTGTTTATTTATAAAACTGAATATGTTACAACAAATTTGTTCACTGACAGGTAGGTTAATATATAACGCGCGCGCGTATTATTATTTTTTGGGCATGAGTCTTGAGAAACACATGATACGTAACTCACAGCTACATGTTGTCACCTTAAGGCGGATTTACATGTACGTTAATCTTTTTGAAGATTCTGTTTCTATGATATGAGATCTGCAATAGTATTGTTAGACTCATGTGTTTCTTGATCTTTCGATTTATACTTTTGTAAATAGTATTTTGTACATTGTCTGGCAATTTAACTATGATCAAATAATGAAAACAAACAAACTAAATAAATTAGAATAAAATAAATAAAATAGGATAAATAGGATAAAATAAATGAATAAATTTATATTATACCAGGCAATTAGCCTCAGCTTTAACTATACGGACTATATGCTATCATATTGGATAGCATTATATATATGTGAAATGACTAAACCTTTAGTCATTATTATGGAAGGTGACTCTTTAGAGTCTATTAATGAATAATTCTTGGATTATTCTCTAAATTAATCCCCACGTATTGCTCATTTCTGCGTGGGATTAATAACTTTGGCAGTCCTACATCTGACTGCAAGACTCGCAGCTGGACACTGCGAACTCTTCGACGAGCGGTCCTAGGATGCACCATGGGCGAGGTGCACCCGAACTTTAATGTCCTAAGGGGAGAACACCCCTGAAACAATGAAACGAAATATGAAAGGTAAAAATAAGGAGAAGAAACTTACTGTCTCAGGGGGTTCGGAGACCCAGAGGCCGGCGCGGGAAGAGTGCGGTCCCAGCGATCCCCGTGTCGATGGGCTTAGCCCTAAAAAGCCAAGTCCAGAATCATACGATGGGCCAAACGAAAACACAAAAATAGCACTGCGTCCTGATTGGACAGGCGCAGTTGCTGATAAAGAGACTACTAAAGAAGCCACCAAGGAGGTGGATATGGAGGAAGAGTACGATAAAGGAGTGGACCTTGCGAGGAGGATTATCGCGGACATCGATAAGTCACCTGAAGATCCACAAGCTCCCGATGATACGAAGGCTGATCCTACGTTCGTCCCTCCTGGGGTATCTGATTCGGAGGAATCGATGCACCGGGATGAACATGCAGCTGGTGACGTAATAATGATTGAGGATGATGACGATGGCGAGGATACACCTCCTCTACCTACCCCTAGTAGGGAAAAGAGGAAGGAGCGATTCTCGTCGAATTCCCCAGACAATACGGCAAAACCTTTCAAAAGAAGGTATACAACTTCGGAAAACAAAGTCTACACTTCCGTTCTAACAACTGCGAAGCACAAACTTACGATCCATCCGGTGACTGCCACCAATCTGCGCACATACAACACTGAGCAGCTGACTAAGTGCGCTACCGAGTGTCTGGAGAAGATGGAGACTATCCGAACGAGCAGCAAGAATATTAAGGGTAATTTCTCGGGCTATCTCAGAGATGGGATAGCTAATATCTTTGAGATCATAGATATCTATCGCGAGCGTCTTGGCGCTACCGGCGATATCGCAGATTTAGAGTTACAAAACAAAAATCTCACAACACAATTACGTAAGATCACCCGTGAGCAGGAGTTCCAAAAGAAGGAACACTCCTTGCTCCGTAAAGAGAATGAGGACCTCCGTAGGGATGTGGAGATGCTCCGTAAGGAGATAAGAAGTATGAGGGACGCCACAAATACAGGATCCTCTTCAAAAGTACTCTTCGAGAACAGTCCTGCTCAGGGAACTGATACCCGTAAAGTTAATATTAGGGAAACAGAAAAGCGCATGGAGGATTATCCCCCTCTTCCGCAGAGGAAGCCTAGGGTCATTTCTTCTGAAATACTACGCGATAAAACTGTTAAATTACGAAAACATCCTACGAGTGCTTCTGGGTCAGAGACTGACATAATCGAGGCTCCCACTTCGAGTAAGAAGAGATCCCCTCCCGGAAAGAACAGGAAACCTGATAGGGAAACTCTTTCCACGCAGACTCCCATTCGTACTTCGTATCCAGAGGAGGACACCGGTCCAAATTACATGCTTGAATGCATGAACAAACAGATCGTGCAACTGGTTGCCAATATGGAGGAATTGCGTTCCAAATTTGGCACAAAACCAGAAGATTCTTCGAACAATTATAAGAAGAAAAGGACCAAAAGAACTTCTTTTAAGAACGACACCACGGAGACCTCTGGCATCTCGGACGGGGAAGCTCTAGGCCCGCAAATCTCTGCGCCGCCTACTGTTGATGTCGTGCGTAACGAGACGAATGTCCGGAATGATGGATCTCGACGTGGGGTCATCGGAGGTGACCCTCGTTCGATCACCCGTCCGCGCAGACCTCCGAAAACTGCCGCGGTTTCGATTACAAGCCTTAGAGATGACGTCAGCTACGCTGACATTCTGAAGAAAGCTCGTGAAAGTATAAGCCTGGATACTCTCGGTATTGAGACCTCAAAGATCAGACGCGGTATCAACGGCGGGGTCATTATTGAGATTCCCGGCGCTGACGGTACCTCTAAGGCTGACACGCTAGTGGGTAAGCTCAAGGAGGTTCTGGATATTAATAACATACGCATCACTCGCCCGACCACTATGGGCGAGCTGCGCATTTGGAATTTTGATGACTCCATTTCCCCGACGGAGATCCTTAACGAGATTTCAGTGGTCGGAGATTGTGACGAATATCTCGTCAAGATCGGCAATATTCGCAAAATGAATAATGGGCTTAATTTTGTATGGGTCAAATGCCCCCTTTCCGCGGCTATCAAAATCTCGGCCACGAATAAGTTTAAAATAGGTTGGACCATTGCTCGGGTCGAGCTGCTCGAGACAAGACCCGTCCAATGTTACAAATGTTGGCCTTTCGGACATGTCCGCACCACATGTAGCTTCCCTGAGGACCGGACTGGCGCCTGTTTTAGGTGCGGTGAGCGCGGTCACCAGATTTGCGCCTGCAGAGAAGACCCCTGCTGCGTCGTCTGCAGAGATGCTGGAAGACCCAGCGATCATCGTCTGGGATCGCTCAACGTTTGCGCGAACAGCGTTGAACCTACGCGTGGGAGACGTAGGGACCCTGTTATTAACGGTCGGGCGGCGGCGCAGAGATGACTCTGTGTCTCCAACTGAATCTTAACGGTAACAAGGAGGCTCAGGACCTCCTTGTTCACCATTCAAGGGAAATGGGGGCTGCCGTTTGTGCGATTTCCGAACCCGCCCGAACGCACAGCCCTTATCAACTATGGTTCTACAGCCACGACCATCTCGCGGCCATCTTTGTTAATAACAGGGTCACGGCACACCCTGCCACGTTGGAGGTCCGTGGTAGGCATTGCGTACTGGTCAGACTGGGAGAGTTTTACATTCTTTCATGCTACATCTCTCCCAACGTTGATCTTCCGACATTCTCGGACTTTTTGGAGGAGCTATCCACCTGCTATCCATTTGCTCCTGCGTAGCACACAATAACAGGATCATCATCTGCGGGGATTTTAATGCCCATTCTCTCTCCTGGGGATCGAACACTTCTAATGTTAGGGGCGAAGCTCTAGAAGAACTTGCGTCGCAACTCGACTGGAGATTGGTGAATCAGGGAAATCACCCCACCTTTTCGAGCCACCAGGGGACGTCGATAGTGGACCTCACCTGGATTTCTTCCGATTTATCTGGCAGAATATGTAATTGGTCGGTTTGTGACGACTTAGAATCCATGTCTGACCACTTCTACATTTCTTTCAAAATCTTAGACTCATCGACTCGGCGTATATCAACACCGCTGCCCCGTCGATGGAACTTCAGAAAGATGGACATTGGGCTCTTCCAGGAAGCCATTGAATGGAGATGTGCGGTGACTCCTGGTGATCCGGAATATCTGATCGGGGTGGGCCCGGATAAATGGATAAATAACTGCATTTATGATGCGTGTCAGGCGGTCCCTCGCCTGCGCGCTGCTAGGGTGGACAGGGCCTATTGGTGGAATGACCGAATTGCACAATTAAGAACTGAGGCTATCGCTGCGAGGAGATCCTGGACTCATGGTAGGAGTAGAGATCTCCCGGTAGTTTTGGAAGCTAAAAGAATCGCTTATATTGCCGCTACTCAAAACTTAAAACACGAGATACAGAACGCCAAGTCCGCCGCGTGGCAGGAACTTATTGACACGCTGAAGGATGATCCGTGGGGCCTTCCCTACAAGTTAGTTTTAGGAAAACTTAGGAAACCTACTCCGGGGCTCAGTACCACCCTTGAGCCAGAGGTGCTGAATCGTCTATTGGATGACCTGTTTCCGCCTGGTAGGAAACTGTCTCAGGTTAATCTAGGTGATTGCGAGGAGGGGAGAACCCCCATCACTTCGGATGAAGTGGAGGAAGCGATAGCGGCCAAGAAATCTACCAACACGGCGCCTGGTCCTGACGGCTTCAAAGCGACCGTCCTAAAAAAGTTACCTCCTACTATGGTGCATCGACTGACGGCTAATTTTAACATATGCATGCAGTCTGGGGTCTTTCCATCCAGGTGGAAGTTGGCGGACCTCGTTTTGATACCCAAAGGAGATATTCCACCGCGCGGCGAGGTGCCTAAGGCAAGGCCGATTTGCCTCCTGAACGAAACCGGCAAGATTTTTGAGCGCGTCATTGCCAACCGTTTGGCCACTCATCTTGACCAAAATCCCAGATACGATCTCTCGGCGAATCAATTTGGATTTCGTAAGATGCGTTCAACAACTGACGCTCTTTTCTTGGTCAAGAATATAATTACCGAGGCCCGCGCGAACGGCAGGGTGGTGCTGGCCGTTTCGCTGGACATTAAAAATGCGTTCAATTCCATTAAACATTCTAGAATCAGAGCTGCCCTAGGAACAAGCGTGTTCCGCGGTACTTGAGGCGTATTATCGAGGACTATCTGAGAAACAGAGTAATCAGATACGTCTCGTCTGACGGCACCCGTCGCACTAGGCGCGTCAACAGAGGGGTCCCTCAGGGATCGGTGTTGGGTCCTCCGCTTTGGAACTTGGGTTTTGACCAGGTGCTGCGCACTCTGCTTCCGGGCGATTCCCATGTTGTGTGTTACGCCGACGATACACTGCTCCTCGTTGCTGAAGACGATTTTGACTCAGCCTGCGCTCTCGCGTCTGAGTGCCTTGACAGGCTTATGATCAACATCAGAGACCTCGGCCTGTCTGTGTCCTGGCCCAAGACGGAGGCCGTATTCTTTGGACACTGTCCCCGAAATTCGAACTTTGTCTACGAGGGACAGAACATCAGGATATCCAGCAGCATAAAATATCATGGCGTTTACATTGACAAGAGATGGGCATTTAACACACACGTGAATTATCTTGCCGCAAAGATCTCTAAGGTAAATCGTGCCCTGTGCGCAATCCTCCCAAACCTCAGAGGGCCTATCGAAAACAAGCGCCGGTTATATTATTCTGTGGCAACTTCTATTGCGCTCTATGCCGCTCCCATTTGGAGCGAAGAACTTATGGCCTCCGAAAACAAGCAGAGACAGATGCGCCGCGCACTTAGACTGTCTGCGCTAAGAACCATCATGGCGTACTGCACTGTTTCGTATGAGGCGGCTACGCTGCTGGCCCGTGTTCCGCCCCTGCATCTATATGCGGAATTCCTAAGAAGAACATACCTCCGACATCGAAGAATGAAGGAGAATGGGAATTACAACGAGGTATCGGCGGCCGCTGTACGCTTGGAGGAATGGGACGCATTGCATGAGCAATGGCGCATCCATATTACGCGCGCAAACCTCCCAGGAAGAAGAACGAGAGAGGCGATTGTCCCCAGTTTTGATGACTGGCTGGATCGCAGTTCCGGCTTCCTCACATACAGAATAACTCAGCTCTTGACAGGTCATGGGTGTTTCGGCACCTACCTGCATAGGATTGGTAAAGAGGACTCTCCGATCTGCCGGTATTGCGACGTGGAAGAAGACACCCCAGAGCACACCATAGAAGTGTGTCACTTCTGGGCCTTAGAGCGTGGTGAACTCGCTGCTGCAGTTGGCCAGAACCTTTCCCTGGGAAATATTATTGCTAGGATTTGCAATTCCAAAGAACGATGGAACGCATTTTCAACTTTTGCTGAACGCGTTCTTCAGCGCAAGGAAGATGACGAGCGTAGGAGACAACAACAAATGATCCTCGACCCGGGATAAATGCGTTTTCTGCGATGTTGTTGCGGCTTTATGTATTGCGTGCGGTTTCTCTCGATGCGATTTATTTTGCGTGCGGACGGGGTCTTCCTGCCGTTCCTGGGTTGCCCGGGCGCGGGCCGGTTCTGGCTCTCCTCCTCCTGGGGTCCAGTGCGTCGCTTCGGCGACGTTCCCGGATCTCTGGGGGGTGGTTAGTTGGGGGCGGTCGGCGTGCGTGTTTCCCTATGGGCGGCCGGATGGCCCAGTAAAAGAAAGTAGATTTAGTCTTATATCTATATATATTTTAAGTTTTTCTCCTGGAAACTCCGCTGCGATGGGTCGGGGGCTCCCGGGGGGTCGGTCGCCCGTGGTCTCGCCGCTCACCGCTGTGCTTGCGGGGCTCCGGCCCCACTGCTCCGCAGTGGGTTTGCCGGAGGCTCCGTTGTGGCTGCGGGGTGCGGGTGGTCGTCCTTCTGGGTTTCCTCGGCCCGCGGCGGGGTTTTCGGGATCCTTCTCTTTTCACGCCCCTCCCTCCCCTTCTCCCCCCCTTCCGCGGGGCCTGGGGGTGGGACGGGCGTGATCGTTACTACAGCCGCTAAAGTGGCCCGTGATGCGGACTTTGAGTCCGACTGCTTCTCCTGGTGGTGGGTATATCCCAGCAAACGAAAAAAGATTGAAAAGAATTAAAACGGGATTGCCAGAAATTCAATTAAGGACTTTCCGAATTCCATTTTGTCCAAAAAAGGGATTGAAATAGTTTCAATATCATGGAATTTTTTATTTTGGAAAGAATTTGTCTTTTTTGAATCCCATCCAATTCCGACACAAAAATGTAACAAAATAAATACCACTGAATGCCAGGTTAGGGATTGGAAAGTTTCGTGATGAATTCCATTGAATACCATTGATTCCGTTAACGAAATGAATACCACTGAATGCCAGGTTAGGGATTGGAAAGTTTCGTGATAAATTCCATTGAATACCATTGATTCCATTAACGAAATGAATACCATTGAATGCCAAACTAGGAATTAAAAATTTCCGTATTGAATTCCATTGAATTCCGTCTATTCTGACAATAAAATGAATACCATTAAATGCCAGGATAGGGATTGAAAAGTGTACGTGTTAAACTCTGTGGCGGTACGCGCCACCAATAGTACACGCCCGCGCGGTATCTGCATTACCGGCAGTTCGCGTCGACGCCGCTAAGCGTCGCATCGCCGGGGCATCTTCTCGAGTTCAAAGTTTCGTCTCGACCGCTATGTAAAGAGACCCCCTACGGTGCCTGACAGATCTTACAAATCTCATTTTCGGGCTAATTGCCCGTCGGCAGTAGTGCGTGTAATGCCCTTAGGCATACACAAAAGCTCACCGACGAACAACGGCGCTTGGTCGCCCAACGGAGGCGCGAGACGTTTTCTAAACCATCTAATGCCATGCAATTTCATAACCTTTACGGATCCCATAGGATTGGATGGAATTGAAATTTTTCTTTTTTGGATTCCATGGGATTGGATCATCTCATTTCGAATCCCATCTAATTTCATCTAATTTCGCCAAAAAAGGGATTCAAAAGTATTAAAAAATTTCAATATCTTTTAATCCTTTTGCGTTTGCTGGGATGTTAACCCTCAATGTTAACGAGCGTAGCTCGTGGCTTTTTGATCTGTGTGGAACCTCTCTCCGGGTAGAGGGGTTCCTGTTCGTCTGGTACGTGCATGTCCTATGGCCCTGTGCGTTCTTCCTTGGGACGTCCGTGATTCCCTATGGAATGGCCACGCAGCCAATGAAGAGCGTCCCTCAATGATATGACTGCCCGCGGTCACTATCATGAGGGCCTCCGAGGCGGTCGAACGTTGGCACTTGTGTCAATTTTCGACTAGTGAGTCATCCCGGCGGGTTCCACGGCGTCCCTGTTTGATCCTTTGTGTGATCTCGTCTCTGGTTTACGTATTTCTGTCGCCTCTGCGAGAGGACTGTTGTGGCACGTGATGTAATACCTCGAGTCTCCCGCGTGTTGCAACCATGGTGGAAGAATACATGGTGTGCGCAAAACTCGTAAAGGTGCCTTTTCATGCTGACGCTCGACGCTCATTTTCAGCGGCAAGAAGGTCGCATGACCACAATTGACGCCGGCGTCAATTGAAATTCATGAAAAGGAAAACAGCGTCAAAATTTCGGCGTCTTCGCGCTGCTTTGGCTTTGACGCTTGAAGTTGGAAAAATCCAACTTCTCTTTCTTGACGCTGGCATCATAGTGATGTCACGTGACGTCGCTCAACGCTGTTGAGCGTCAGCATGAAAAAGCACCTTAAACCACGCCTCTTTTCAGCCTTTGGGGCACGAAAAAACACAGGGCAGGCAACTGCGAAAAACAAAATGTTTAGCTTTGAAAGTTTGGTACAATTGGTGTCTAAACATCCTTCTCGCACTCCCTGGTTATTATCTTCTATCTTACTTGATCTTACTTTACTTCTGCATATGTCATTGTTGACATTCTCTGTCGAAACGTGAGCGTCGTGAAACGTGAAAAATCGTTGAAAATGGTGCGCTGCATAGTGAAAAACTGTGAAAATAATTGCAGAACATGCACACCGGAGCAAGCAAATTTTCATAAATTACCGGATAACAAAATAATCCGTGAAGGATGGTTTCGGAGCATTGGAGAGGTTATATTGCCTTCGAACATCGTTAACGGTATGCCTCTGCATGATAAAATTTAAATTTGTTTATTTTGATATACTGTATCATGAAGTAACAAAAACTATATTGTTTGAAAGATCAGAAAAGTTTTGTAATGTATCTCTTTTATCTGTTATTTAAGCACGAATTTGCTCCGTACACTTTACTCCGGAATCTTTCATTCAATCGAAGAGAAAAAGAGGAGAAAATATTTTTAAAAGACGACTTTTGCCAACTGCTGTACCAACGTTGCATCTGGTAACAACAAACGAACAGTAAGTTGGATGTGTAATTTATTAAACAAAGCAAATATTGACGCTCCCTTTTTTAAAAATAATTATTAAGAATAATAAAGTTAACATAAACTATTAATATTCATACGCTTATGACAAGATGACTATGGATGTTGCTCCAAGAACCATGTGACAATGAAACTACATTTATATTTTCTTTATTAGGGCACATGACAAAGGCAATGTAAATTGTAACATTGTTAAGCGGACCTTTAATTTGGTTTGTCCATCAACGTCACCTCTAGAAGCAATAAATGCTGCAAGTCTGTCGCCTGTGCCAGGCCCATCAAAGGAGAGAATCTCATCTGTTGAGCCGGAACTTTCATCTTTGCTACGTTCATCAACACCCGTATCAAGGATGATGACAGAACCTTTGCTTGATTTAGGTCTGCTGGATAAGGCAGATATGACAGGTCAACATGAAACTCCAACAACGTCAGTGTCTTGTCGGTATGTATTACACTACAAGTACTTAATTAGCGCTACTAATAATAATAATCTCATAAATGAATATTTTAGTACCCACAAACCACTACAGATATCAATAGAGCCATAAAAAAAAACAGTTTTCAGATCTTTGGTCATACCACGGGCAATAAAAAGTTTATAAAAACCATTATCAGTGATAAAGTCTCATAAAGTACAGATTCTTATGGAGGATTTACATTACGTCCGATGTTCGACGTACGACGATCCGACATCCAATAACAGAATTTATTATTAGAGACAAAAATTTCCTATTGGATGTCGGATCGTCGTACGTCGAACATCGGACGCAGTGTGAATCCTCCATTATCAAACAAACCTGCCGTTGAGAACGTTTTGTTACTCGTGGTAAGACCGAAGGCCTGAAAACTGTTTTTACTACCGACTGCAGTTTTCATGTGCTGAAAAATACAAATAGAATTTTCAAATCTGCACTCATTACTACGAATAACAAACTTTATTCTTAAAAGACGTATAAGACTTTTCTTTGCCAGCAAATAAAAAAAAGTTCAAATAATAAATACTTTCTTCTTGACTTTATCTGGCATTTATTAAAAATCAATTACAAACGACACAACGTTTCGACTAGGCGCTTCCTAGTTATTCTCAAGTGTACCTATCAATAATTACAAATATTTAACTAGGAAGTGCCTAGTCGTAACGTTGTGTCGTTTGTAATTAATTTTAAATAAATGCCAGATAAAGTTAAAAAGGAAGTATTTATTATTTATATTTTATTCTTTTTATGTCTTTTCAGAAATCCTTGGCTGGAACCAAATGGCAGGGTCAACCGTACACCAGAAGGGCCTTTTGATTCGTTGTGCAACGTACGGAATTCTACGTTCCCAACAAGGTTTGTAATACTCACTTTGAAGATATATCAATTCGGGTTTTTTGACAAATGTCTATTGGTTTCAATAAAAAATTATTTTTTGTTGAATTATTCAATCTACCATGAAATGTATGACAATTAAGAAATCTCTCATCGCCCACATAGTTGTCTCACAAACATATTTAACAAGTTGTGAGAAAAATGTTAAGTCAATCGGTTCAACCCTTTCATCTCAAGAACAGTGTACCTTGTCAATGATTATGAATATACACAAATTGGTATATCTTCGGATTGATTGTTTATTTTTTTCTTACATTTCGTGGAATTACATTTGCAGACAACATTTGTATAGTAGATAACAAATATCTATAATTGATTTTGAGATTTGAGATCTATTGTCTTTTTGCTATGAATTTTTCCGACTAACTAAGTTTTCGAGTTACTTTACTTATGCATTTCTTTTGTAGGTGTGAAAGAAAGAAAGCTGTATTACATAGGCGCAGTGAACTTTCAGCCGTTCGTCAATTGAAATATGGGAAAACCCGTTTGACGTCGAAGATCACGGGAAAAGAGGAGAATGAGTATTTCAGCGAGGAAGGAAGTCAACGATTGAAACGTCAGCATCGGTGAGAAATACTTCCTTATTTACTGCATAATTAAATATTTTGTTACGTTATCAGCATTATTTTTTATGAGAAAAAAAAGTTTGTTTTTTAAAGTAGTATTAAAAAAAAATGTAATAATCTGTCAGCTGTAATGCTAACATTTGTATTAAACTATTTTTAATGTAAACAATTTTAAAAAATGCAGTAGCGGTAATCTTTTCAGTATTAAAGTGAGATCACCTACAAAATTTTAAACTAATTTTTCATTTTCACACTTCCTTTATGTAACGAAATGACATCAATATTCTTCATATCTTTCAGACTGTACAGTAACTTGAAAATAACATAAAAAAATATTATGTAAAATGTAACGCAAAATAATGATCTAAAACTTATTTCAGATTTGTGGATGACAATTGCACCGGCAGTAGCCGTGACAACACGACACGCAAGGAAGAGGATCCGTATGAGACAATTAAGTGGATGAAGGAAGAATTAAACCATTATCGAACACTTGGAGAATTTCATAAAAATTCATCGGAGAATCACTTTCAGGAACAAAACTTTCTTCAAGCGAATAACGTGGCATTAAAATTGGAATTAACAGAACGGGAACAGCAGTTAAAGGCAATTCTTGCCGAAAATTTAACACTGAAAAAGTCCATTGCCGATCTTCATGTAAGATTAGAGACAACGAATCTCGAAAAAGAAACAGCACTGACAGTGGGTGTCACTGAAAAGGTCAAAACGGTACTAAACCCATATTTTACCGAGGGGCAAATATGGTGCTTATTAGAAAATAAAAAATGGGTGAAGTGGTCAGTTGATGATTATGCTTCTGCCATTTCGTTTCGGAGCATCAGCCCCAAAGCATACCGTTACTTCCGTTTAAAATTACACTTCAGTCTACCATCGCTGGCATCATTACGAAGATGGGCACTAAAAAAGTTTGATGTCTACGAAGGCTTTTTAATGGACGTACTAGCGATCATGAAGCAGAAAAGCGCAGACCTATCTGAAATGATGAAGATCACTGTACTCACTTTTGATGAAATGGCAGTATCTGATGAAGTACGCTTCGACTCGAAATTACAAAAGTTGATCGGACCATGCTCCAAAGTACAGGTCATTATGGTACGTGGACTATTTGGGAATTGGAAGCAACCCATTTATTATAAATTTGACCAGCCAATGAAGAAAAACATTTTGGATGATGCATTAACACTCTTGCATAATGCTGGATATCAAGTTGTTGCATGCACATCGGACATGGGGAACAAGGGAGTATGGGGAGAATTGAAGATCACTCCCGAGAAACACTACTTCCAACATGCGTCAATTAAAGACGCTAAAGTGTTTGTTTTTGCAGACGTTCCTCATCTTCTTAAGCTTCTAAGGAACTGGTTTATTGATGATGGCTTTACATTAAGCAACTGCAAAAAGACATTTACTTCTCAAGTTTATGAGGAAATTGTGAAGATGGGTAACTCTGGAGATCTTCGCATAGCTCACAAAATAACCCAACAACTCCTTAATGCTCGACAAAACTTGAGGCAGTCAGTGCACCCGGCAGCAAAACTCTGGTCCCACACTGCTGCGAAAGCCATCAAATGGGCCGGTGATCACCAGCTTTTAAAAGAGGTGGAATATCTCAAATACTCTGATTTCGTCCTGGCTGTTAATAATTGGTTTGATGTTCACAATTCCCAAACCAAGTACGGCACACACCCAGGTGTTAATGGTTATGGTATGGATCTGGAAAAGCAAGAACAAATATTATCTCTGATGACTTTGCACATGGAGAGCATGCGAGTGGGCCGCAGGACAAAGATGATGCCATTTCAGGAAGGCATTATTATCAGCAACGCTTCTCTACGTGCATTACATGATTATCTTAAAATCAAATTCCCCCAAGATTTCCAATATATAATAACACGCCGACTCCAACAAGATATATTGGAAAACTTCTTTTCGTATATTAGGGGAATGGGTGCAACCAATGACAACTCCTCTGGGTACGACTTTCGGTACAGACTCCGTTGGTACGTCCTTGGTAAACATTCACAAGCTTTGTTTACCATGAACAGAAATACGGAAGAAGACTTAAATGCAACATGCATGTCTTCATTGTCAAGTGCTGGCACTTCTCACACTGCAGAACAGCCTATACATCCCGATATGTACAATCGGCTCAAACGACGTCGACAAGCACATCTGTGAAAAACATGACTTTATCAACCCCAAATTCAGAGTTACGACTTAATTCGTTTAATGAAAATTTCACGGATGCGACTGTTGTAGAGGACAATTTCAAATGTGCAGACGATAATCTCCAAGAAGAAATAACTCTCACACAGGAATTATTTAAAAACATTATCAATATTACATGCGATGAATTATTGGAGGATTCCGTCCATGAGAGAGATAATGACAGAAGTGACAATTTAGAAATCTTGGATGATGATGTATGTGAGAATGAAAATGAAGAAAACGACTTGTGGAACTTTATGCAATGTGGCTTCAAAATCCAACATCAAGAGAAGGAACCAGTCAGCTGTACCAATAGCAGCGATATAGTCCAAACAGCAGGACTGCAATATGTTGCGGGTTATGTAGCCCATCGCTTCATATCAAAATATCCATTTTTAGGAGAGCGTACAATCAACATTACTGACAATTCTCGTACGGAAGAATGTGACTGGGTAAAAACAGTTTCCAAAGGGTACCTAATTCATTCATCAGAGGAGCTTATGAATCTAAGCAAAGTTGTGGATGAATGCTTTGTAGCTTTCCACGGTGAAGGCTTTTCAACTGAAGATTATGTCATCCGAAAAGTTGTCTCCCTCGTTAAAAACTCCGGATACGATTCAAATTGGGTACCTGAGGAAGTGCTACAATGCCTCGTTAGAACTCGCACATACATCAGAGTGAACAAAATTAATAAAAGAGAAAATATAAGAAAGGAAGAAAAAAAAAAGACAAAAAAGTTAAAAAAAATGAATGTTCTTCCTGCAAAAAGAAAGCGCAAATAAGCGCAATCTCGTCTACTCGAGAAAAAACAATGTACAATATATATAACGTTTGTAATTTTGTATTAATTATGTAAATATACTTGACAGAATGAAATAATGTATATAAATATGTGTACCTAAAAGTAAAATTTATAGTAATATTGTAATAAATTACATTTTTATTTCATACAACTCTCACTTTCTTAATTTCTAATGTTTCGAAACTTATGTTAGTATGCAAGAAGAAAAAGTTGTTTCAAGAAATGTTTCAAAATAATACCGCACTGTCGAGAAAGGATTGAAAAACATGAAAACACTTACACTTACACTTATTAATTTTATTCGTGCAATTTTATTTTTAATATTGATATTTTTTAAATATTTTTTTTTATATTAAAGTATGTATTAAGATGTAAAAGAAACAATAAAGATAACAAATAGTAAAAAGGAATACATTCAGGATTTAGAGGTTTCCATTTATGCAACAAACTGTCTACTTTTACATATATAATTTCACACGATTAACGAATTATCAATTAATGTCACATAATACACATACATATGTACATATGTAGTTGTATGTACATATGTTACAGTCTAGTCAGTCATAGTAAATTCTGCAATGTACCGCCACTTACATCCCTAGAATTCTAGGGATTTTTTTATGTTGGTAGACATATATTTTTTCGTGTCGCAATCAGAAAGAAACAATAGATTTTAGACAAAGAAAGAGTCGTTTTGCGCACACCATGTATTCTTCCACCATGGTTGCAACTGTTGTCCAGCGTGCTATGTGTTGCGGAGAGGTTTTTTAGTGGGTGCAAGCCCCACATATCCCGGGGGACGGCCCCCGGTAGAATGCTCGAGGCATTTTTCCTCTTCCACGAAAAAAAAAAAAAAAAAGGTTAGGTTAGGTTTGTTTTGGGCATGAGTTTTGAGAAGCTCATGATGCGAAACTCACTGCTACATGTCTAGGGACTTTTGTCACCTTAAGGCGGATTTACATGTACGCTAATTTTTGTTTCCATGATACGAGATTCGAAATAGCATTGATGGGCTCATGTGTTTCTTGATCTTTCGATTTATATTTTATAGATAGTATTCTGTACATTGCCTGGTACTTTAATTATAATTAAACAATGAAAACAAATAAAACTAAATAAAATATATCAATAAAATAAAATAAACAAAAATAAAATAAATAAAACGTACATTTGTATTTATATTTATACCAGGCAATTAATCTTAATTTCAATTATACTAAATTGGACTTTATGCGAATATATCTGCTTAAACAACATTATACACATATGAAACGACTGAACATCAGTCGTCATTACGGAAGGTTGACTCTTTAGAGTCTCTTATTGAATGAATCTTGGATTATTCTTTAATCCCCACGTATTGCTCACTTCTGCGTGGGATTACTAACTTTGGCAGTCCTACACCTGACTGCAAGACTCGCAGTTGGACACTGTGAACTCTTCGACGAGCGGTCCTAGGATGCACCATGGGCGGGGTGCACCCGAATTTAAAATGTCCTAAGGGGAGAACACCCCTGAAATAATGAAACAAACCATGAAAAGTAAGAATAAGGAGAAAAAACTTACCGCCTCAGGGACTTCGGATACCCAGAGGCCGGCGCGGGGGGAGTGCGGTCCCAGCGACCCCCGTGTCGATGGGCTTGGCCCTAAAAAGCCAAGTCCAGAATCCTGCGATGGGCGAAATGAAAACACAGAAATAGCACTGCGTCCTGATTGGACAGGCGCAGTAACTGATAAAGAGGCTACCAAGGAGGTGGATATGGAGGATGACTACGATCGAGGAGTGGACCTCGCGAGGAAAATCATCGCGGATATTGATAGGAAGTCACCCGAAGATCCACAAATTCCTGATGATGTGAAGGATGATCCTACGTTCGTCCCTCCTGGGGTGTCTGACTCTGAGGAGTCGACACACCAGGATGAACGTGCAGTCGGAGATGTTATAATGATAGAGGACGACGACGACGACGAGGATGCACCTCCTCTACCTGCCTCTAATAGGGAAAAGAGGAAGGAACGTTTCTCGTCGAACTCCCCGGATAACACGACGAAACCTTTCAAAAGAAGATACACGACTTCGGAGAACGAAGTGTACACTCCTGTTCTGACACCGGCGAAACATAAACTGACTATTCACCCGGTGTCTGCCAACAACTTACGTACCTTTAATACTGAGCAATTGACGAAGTGCGCCTCCGATTGCCTAGAGAAAATGGAAACTATTCGTACGAGCAGCAAGAACATTAAAGGCAACTTTTCTGGCTATCTCAGAGATGGCATAGCAAATATCTCCGAGATAATAAACATTTATCGCGAACGGCTTGGCGCTACTGGCGACATTGCGGATCTGGAACTTCAAAACAAAAACCTCACGACTCAACTGAGCAAGATAACGCGCGAGCAGGAGCTACAAAAGAAGGAGCACTCTATACTTCGTAAGGAGAATGAAGACCTTCGTAGGGACGTCGAGATGCTCCGCGAGGAGATTAGAAGTATGAGGGATGCTACAAATCACACAGGATCTTTCTCAAAAGCACCTTCTGAGAACAGTCTTGCTCAGGGAGCCGATATTCGCAAAACTGATATTAGGAAGACAGCAAAGCGCCCGGAAGACTATCCTCCTCTCCCTCAGAGGAAACCCAAGGTTATTTCCTCTGAAATACTGCGGGACAAAACTATTAAAATCCGGAAACACCCTACAAGTGCCTCCGGATCCGAGACTGATATGATTGTAGTTCCTACCTCGAGTAAGAGGAGATCTCCTCCTGGAAAGAACAAAAAATCTGATAGAGAGACTCCTTCCGCGCAGACTCCTACTCGCATTTTGCATATGGAGGAAGACACTGGTCCTAACTACATGCTCGAATGCATGAATAGACAGATTGCGCAACTAGTTACTAATATGGAAGAACTGCGCTCTAAATTTGGTTCAAAACCAGAAGAATTCTCGAGTAACTACAAGAAGAAAAGGATTAAAAGAACATCCTTCAAGAACGATACCACTGAGACCTCTGGTATCTCCGACGGGGAGGCTTTAGGCCCGCAGATCTCTGCACCGCCTACCGTAGATGTCGTACGAAACAAGGCGACTGTCCGGAACGATGGATCTCGACGAGGGGTCGTCGGTGGTGGCTCTCGTTCGGTTATCCGCCCGCGCAGACCACCAAAAACTGCTGCTGTCTCGATTACCAGCCTAAAAGAGGACGTCAGCTACGCTGATATTTTGAAGAAGGCGCGGGAGAGTATAAACCTGGACACTCTCGGCATTGAGACTTTGAAGATTAGACGCGGTATCAACGGCGGAGTTATTATTGAGATTCCCGGCGCGGATGGTACCTCCAAGGCCGATACGCTAGTAGGAAAGCTTAAAGAGGTCTTGGACAACAATAACATACGTATTACTCGCCCAACTACAATGGGCGAGCTACGTATCTGGAATTTCGATGATTCTATCTCCCCGACTGAGATTCTTAATGAAATTTCAGTAGTCGGAGATTGCGATGAATACCTAGTTAAAATCAGTGGTATACGTAAAATGAATAACGGGCTTAATTCTGTATGGGTCAAATGCCCCCTATCCGCGGCGATTAAAATCTCGGCCACGAATAAGCTTAAGATAGGTTGGACCATTGCTCGGGTCGAACTACTTGAGACAAGACCCGTCCAATGTTATAAATGTTGGCGTTTCGGACATGTCCGCACTACATGCAGTTTCCCTGAGGACCGGACTGGCGCCTGCTTCAGGTGTGGTGAGCGCGGTCACCAGATCGGTGCTTGCAGAGAAGACCCCTGTTGCGTCGTCTGTAGAGATGCCGGAAGACCCAGCGATCATCGACTGGGATCGCTTAATGTTTGCGCGAGCGTTGAACCTACACGTGGGAGACGTAGGGACCCTATGATTAATGGTCGGGCAGCGACGCAGAGATGACTCTGTGTCTCCAACTAAATCTTAACGGTAACAAGGAGGCTCAGGACCTCCTTGTTCATCACTCAAGGGAAATGGGAGCTGCCGTTTGCGCGATTTCTGAACCTGCCCGAACGCACAGCCCATATCAACTGTGGTTTCACAGCCACGACCATCTCGCGGCCATTTTTATTAATAACAGGGTCACAACACACCCTGCTACATTAGAGGCCCGTGGCAGACATTGTGTACTGGTTAGATTGGGAGAGATTTATATTCTCTCATGTTACATCTCTCCCAACGTTGATCTCCCGACATTCTCGGATTTCTTGGAGGAGCTTTCCACCATTTGCTCCTGTGTAACACACAATAATAAGTTGATCATCTGCGGAGATTTTAATGCCCACGCTCTCTCCTGGGGATCGAGTACCTCTAATGTTAGGGGCGAGGCACTCGAAGAATTGGCATCACAGCTTGATTGGAGACTGGTAAACCACGGAAACCACCCTACTTTTTCGAGCCACCAGGGGACATCGATAGTAGATCTTACCTGGACTTCCTCTGATCTATCCGGCAGAATCCGTGATTGGTCGGTCCGTGGCGATATGGAGTCCATGTCTGACCATTTTTACATTTCTTTCGGAATTATGGATTCATCGACCCGGCGTACATCACCACCATTGCCCCGCCGATGGAATTTCAGGAAAATGGACATTGGACTCTTCCAGGAAGCCATTGAGTGGAGATGCGCGGTGACTCCTGGTGATCCAGAATACCTGATCGGGGTGGGTCCAGACCGATGGATACACAACTGCATTTATGATGCGTGTCAGGCGGCGGTCCCTCGCCTGCGCGCTGCTAGGTCAGACAGGGCCTACTGGTGGAATGACCAGATAGCGCAATTAAGAACTGCTATCGCTGCGAGGAGAGCTTGGACTCGTGGCAGAAGTAGGGATTTGCCGGAAGTACTGGAAGCTAAAAGAATCGCGTACACTGCTGCTACTCAAAATCTGAAGCACGAAATACAGAACGCCAAGTCCGCCGCGTGGCAAGAACTGATCGATACGCTGAAGGAGGATCTGTGGGGCCTTCCCTATAAGTTAGTTTTGGGCAAACTTAGAAAACCTACTCCGGGGCTCAGCACCACCCTCGAGCCAGAAGTGTTGAATCGCTTATTGGACGACTTGTTCCCGCCTGGTCGGGAACTGTCCCGAGTGGATCTGGGTGATTGTGAGGAGGGGAGAACTCTCATCACCTCAGATGAAGTCGAAGAGGCGATAGCGGCCAAGAAGTCTAGCAACACGGCACCCGGTCCTGACGGCTTCAAAGCGACCGTCCTGAAAAAGTTACCGCCCACTATGGTGCATCGACTGACGGCTAATTTCAACATTTGTATGCAGACTGGGGTCTTTCCATCCAAATGGAAGCTAGCGGATCTCGTCCTGATCCCCAAAGAAGATATTCCACCACGCGGCGAGGTGCCTAAGGCAAGACCGATTTGCCTCCTTAATGAAACCGGGAAGGTCTTTGAGCGTATCATTGCCAACCGTTTGGCCACTTATCTTGACCAAAATCCTAGATACGATCTTTCAGCGAATCAATTCGGGTTTCGTAAGATGCGTTCGACGACTGACGCTCTCTTCCTGGTTAAGAACATAATTACTGAGGCCCGTGCGAACGGCAGAGTGGTGCTGGCTGTTTCTCTGGACATCAAGAATGCGTTCAACTCTATTAAACATTCCAGAATCAGAGCTGCCCTAAGGAACAAGTGTGTTCCGCGGTACTTGAGGCGCATTGTAGAAGATTATTTAAGAAACAGAGTAATCAGATATGTCTCGTCTGACGGCACCCGTCGCACTAGGCGTGTCAACAGAGGGGTCCCGCAAGGATCGGTGCTGGGTCCTCCACTTTGGAATTTGGGCTTTGACCAGGTGCTGCGCACTCTGCTTCCCGGCGATTCCCATGTGGTGTGTTATGCCGATGACACATTACTCCTCGTCGCTGAGGACGATTTCGATTCGGCTTGCGCTCTCGCGTCTGAATGCTTGAATAGGCTGATGATCAACATCCGAGACCTCGGCCTATCGGTGTCCTGGCCTAAGACGGAGGCCGTATTCTTTGGGCACTGTCCCCGAAACTCGAACTTCGTTTATGAGGGACAAAACATCAAGATATCTAGTAATATGAAGTACCTTGGTGTTTACATTGATAAGAAATGGGCATTCAACACCCACGTCAACTATGTCGCTGCAAAGATATCCAAGGTAAATCGTGCCTTGTGCGCAATTCTTCCAAACTTGAGAGGGCCTATTGAGAACAAGCGCCGACTATATTACTCTGTGGCAACCTCCATTGCACTCTATGCCGCCCCCATTTGGAGCGAGGAATTTATGGCCTCCGAAAATAAGCAGAGACAGATGCGCCGCGCGCTCCGACTCTCTGCGCTAAGAACCATTATGGCGTACCGTACCGTTTCGTACGAGGCGGCTACTCTTCTGGCTCGTGTTCCGCCTCTACACCTCTATGCGGAATTCCTAAAACGGACATATTCCCGACATAGTAGAATAAAGGAGAATGGCAATTATAACGAGGTATCGGCTGCCGCTGTACGTTTGGAGGAATGGGACGCACTACGAGAGCAATGGCGTACCCACGTCACGCGTGCAAATCTTCCGGGAAGAAGAACGAGAGAGGCAATTGGCCCCAGTTTCGAGGACTGGTTAGATCGTAATTCTGGCTTCCTCACTTATAGACTAACTCAGCTTTTAACAGGCCATGGGTGTTTCGGCACTTACCTGTATAGGATTGGTAAAGAGGATACTCCAATATGCCGATATTGTAACGCGGAAGAAGATACCCCAGAGCACACCCTCGAGGTGTGTCACTTCTGGGCCCTGGAACGTGGTGAACTTGCTGCTGCAATTGGTCAGAACCTCTCCCTGGGGAATATTGTTGCTAGGATTTGCAACTCCAAAGAACGCTGGAACGCGTTTTCGGTTTTTGCTGAGCGCGTTCTTCAACGCAAGGAAGAGGATGAGCGTAGGAGACAACAGCAAATGATCCTTGATCCGGGATAATTGCGTTTTCTGCGATGTTATTGCGGCGTTATGTATTGCGTGCGGTTTTTTCTTGATGCGTTTTATTTTGCGTGCGGACGGGGTCTTCTTGCCGTTCCTGGGTTGCCCGGGCGCGGGCCGGTTCTGGCTCTTCTCCTCCTGGGGTCCGGTGCGTCGCTTCGGCGACGTTCCCGGATCCCTGGGGGGCGGTTGGTTGGGGGCGGTCGGCGTGCGGGTTTCCCTTTGGGCGGCTGGATGGCCCCGTAATAGAAAATTAGATTTAGATTTATATCTATTTATTGCGTCTTATATATTTTAATTCTTTCTCCTGGGGGCTCCGCTGCGAGGGGTCGGGGGCTCCCTGGGGGTCGGTCGCCCGTGGTCTCGCCGCTGTGCTTGCGGGGCTCCGGCCCCACTGCTCCGCAGTGGGCTTGCCGGAGGCTCCGTTGTGGCTGCGGGGTGCGGGTGGTCGTCCTTCTGGGTTTCCTCGGCCTGCGGCGGGGTTCTTGGGATCTTTATCTTTTCACGCCTCTCCCTCCCCTTCTCCCCCCCTTCCGGGGGGCCTGGGGGTGGGACGGGCGTGATCGTTAATACAGCCGCAAAAGCGGCCCGTGATGCGGACTTTGAGTCCGACTGTTTTTCCCGGTGGTGGGTATATGTTTAACCCTCAATGTTAACGAGCTTTGCTCGTGGTTTTGATTTGTGTGGAACCTCTCTCCGGGTAGAGGGGTTCCTGTTCGTCTGGTACGTGCATGTCCTATGGCCCTGTGCGTTCTTCCTTGGGACGTCCGTGATTCCCTATGGAATGACCACGCAGCCAATGAAGAGCGTCCCTCAATGATATGACTGCCCGCGGTCACTATCATGAGGGCCTCCGAGGCGGTCGAACGTTGGCACTTGTGTCAAATTTTCGACTAGTGAGTCATCCCGGCGGGTTCCGCGGCGTCCCTGTTTGATCCTCCGTGTGATCTCGTCTCCGGTTTACGTATTTCTGTCGCCTCTGCGTGAGGACTGTTGTGGCACGTGATGTAATACCTCGAGTCTCCCGCGTGTTGCAACTGTTGTCCAGCGTGCTATGTGTTTGGGAGAGGTTTTTTAGTGGGTGCAAGCTCCACATATCCCGGGGGACGGTCTCTGTGAAGTTGGCACCTCACTTTCAAAAATCGAAAGATTTATCAACAGTTCTATTTGCACCCGCAATAGTTCTACAGTTCCTGCTAATTTTTAGAAATAGTTCCGTTGATTTAGTTAAAAAAAATGAATTTTGAAAATATGAGGTGCTAACTTCCCGTAGCACCTCATGTTTCGAAAAAAATAATTTTAACCATGACATTTTATAGTTCTCAAAAAGTTCTACAGTTCCTGATAGGTTTTAGCAATAGTTCCGGTCAATAAGTATTTTAAAACAAATTTTTAATCTGACCACGAGCACCTCAAGTTCCAAAAAAAATTGATTTTTACCATGAAATTCTATAGTTCTCAAAGAGTTCTACAGTTCCTGATAGATTTTAGCAACAGTTCCGGCCTCTAAATATTTTTTTAACAATTTTTTACTTTTACCTCTGGCACCGCACACAAGAGTAAAGTCACGAATCGCAGGCAGTTCTGATCGACTTCTTGACAGTTCTCGATAGTTCTCGCATAGTTCCAACAGTTTTTATAGGTTTTAGCAACAGTTCCGGCCTCCAAATATTTTTTTAACAATTTTTTACTTTTACCGCTGGCACCGCACACAAGAGTAAAGTCATGAATCGCAGGCAGTTCCGATCGACTTCTTGACAGTTCTCGATAGTTCTCGCATAGTTCCAACAGTTTTTATAGGTTTTGGCAACTGTTGGAACTATGCGAGAACTATCGAGAACTGTCAAGAAGTCGATCGAAACTGCCTGCGATTCATGACTTTACTCTTGTGTGCGGTGCCAGCGGTAACAGTAAAAAATTGTTAAAAAAATATTTGGAGGCTGGAACTGTTGCTAAAACCTATAAAAACTGTTGGAACTATGCGAGAACTATCGAGAACTGTCAAGAAGTCGATCGGAACTGCCTGCGATTCATGACTTTACTCCTTTGTGCCGTGCCAGCGGTAACAGTAAAAAATTGTTTAAAAAATATTTGGGGGCCGGAACTGTTGCCAAAACCTATAAAAACTGTTGGAACTATGCGAGAATTATCGAGAACTGTCAAGAAGTCGATCGGAACTGCCTGCGATTCATGACTTTACTCTTGTGTGCGGTGCCAGCGGTAACAGTAAAAAATTGTTAAAAAATATTTGGAGGCTGGAACTGTTGCTAAAACCTATAAAAACTGTTGGAACTATGCGAGAACTATCGAGAACTGTCAAGAAGTCAATCGGAACTGCCTGCGATTCATGACTTTACTCTTGTGTGCGGTGCCAGCGGTAAAAGTAAAAAATTGTTAAAAAAATATTTGGAGGCCGGAACTGTTGCCAAAACCTATAAAAACTGTTGGAACTATGCGAGAACTATCGAGAACTGTCAAGAAGTCGATCGGAACTGCCTGCGATTCATGACTTTACTCTTGTGTGCGGTGCCAGCGGTAAAAGTAAAAAATTGTTAAAAAAATATTTGGAGGCCGGAACTGTTGCCAAAACCTAACCTATAAAAACTGTTGGAACTATGCGAGAACTATCGAGAACTGTCAAGAAGTCGATCGGAACTGCCTGCGATTCATGACTTTACTCTTGTGTGCGGTGCCAGCGGTAAAAGTAAAAAATTGTTAAAAAAATATTTGGAGGCCGGAACTGTTGCCAAAACCTAACCTATAAAAACTGTTGGAACTATGCGAGAACTATCGAGAACTGTCAAGAAGTCGATCGGAACTGCCTGCGATTCGTGACTTTACTCTTGTGTGCGGTGCCAGCGGTAAAAGTAAAAAATTGTTAAAAAAATATTTAGAGGCCGGAACTGTTGCTAAAATCTATCAGGAACTGTAGAACTCTTTGAGAACTATAGAATTTCATGGTAAAAATCAATTTTTTTGGAACTTGAGGTGCTTGTGGTCAGATTAAAAATTTGTTTAAAAATACTTATTGACCGGAACTATTGCTAAAACCTATCAGGAACTGTAGAACTTTTCGAGAACTATAAAATGTCATAGTTAAAATTATTTTTTTCGAAACATGAGGTGCTACGGGAAGTTAGCACCTCATATTTTCAAAATTCATTTTTTTTAACTAAATCAACGGAACTATTTTTAAAAATTAGCAGGAACTGTAGAACTATTGCGGGTGCAAATAGAACTGTTGATAAATCTTTCGATTTTTGAAAGTGAGGTGCCAACTTCACAGAGACCACCTTCTCGCGGTTTCCGTCGAGCAACAACATGTACGTTGTACATGTAATATAAATACAAGATATAAATATCGATCTTAATTTTAAAAAAAGTTATTCTACTTATTAAAAAATTAATACTTCATTTTTATTAAGAAATGTTTTCAAAATTTTTATAACAAAATGTTTTTAAAATATATTTAATATGGCATTAAACAAAACGTACACGTTAGCCAAGAGTGGCATTTCATTATTTTTTGTTTTAGGATTTTTATAATTTTGTTATATACATATAAAAAATATATTATGTACAAAGAATATGTATATCTAAATATTTTTACTGTTCAAAACAAATTACTTATAATGTAAATTTTGTTGACTCTTTCTTTATTGAACGTATCGTCAGCGCCGCGCTCGAGCGGCCCGAAAGAGAGATGTTAAACCCGGTCTACATAGGCCGCAGTTCGCAAAACGCAAGACACACGCACAGTCTACATGTCAATCTAATCTCTTTGTGTATACAGGTTAGATTTAATTGAAAACGCGAATATCCATTCTCCAATAAAGCAGCCGCGTTCAACACGAAGCTCACGCCAAAATTTCGAGGCCCCCTCGAGGTGCGCAAAATTATTTTTCCCGTAATAGTCGGGGGACAAGAGCGACAAGAGCGGCAAATGGATACATCATATCCACATCCAGGATTTAAAATCGGCCCCCTCCCGTCAAAAGATATCCCTAAAGATTTGCCATCTTCTGCTACAAAAAGGAGCAGGGATATAATTGAAGATGATCCTGATGACCCATGCAAACGAGAGGAGGAACCAACTCCAAAATCTTCGAAAAAGGGCAGGGATATAATTGAAGATGATCTTGATGATTCATGCGAAGAAGGGGAGGAACCAACTCCAAAACCTTTGAAAAAAAATCAGCTATATGCACATAAATATAGACACAAATGGAAGACCAATCCTGAATTTAAAAATTGGATTCAACCTTCCACACTTGGTAATACTTATTTTGTAACGATGCGTCTTGCAAAGCATCGTTCCCGCGCACCACCCGCCGGATACCGCCCGAACGAATTTTTTATCATTTGAAACGCACCGTGTGCGCGGGAAATCCGCCGCACCGGTGCCTTCCCGCACGACGCCGACGAGCGCCGAAGCGAGCCGATCCCCGCCGAAACGAGCACGCGGGATCGCGCCGCTCCCACCACCGCGCCATCGCCTGACGATCGGCCTCCCTCCTGCCAAGCTCACCGCGCCGAGCGGTATAAAAAGCCGGCGCGCTCGACGAAGAGACACTTCGTCTTTACCACGGCTCTCCGCTATTCCTGACGAAGCTACCTTCCGAATCCTAGGGCGACACGCACAACGAGGTCCAGAGTTCTGGTCCTCTACTGAGGGTTCTCAGAGCGTCTCCGAAAAGCTCCCTGACACTTACCCCGACGGCCACGGCACCGTGGGGTCGAGCGTGCTCGGCCTCGTAGCGAGGGTTCTCGCGACCGTAACCCCGGGATTCCGCAATCCTCCGTTGTACATATCGCGCTCCCGCCCACGTTATCAGCTTACCGATATTCCAGATACCACGTCGAGTGCACATGCACTCCCGTCCTTATAAACGCCGCGTCCAGTTGAAGACCCGCGTTCCGATATCCCGTATACCGCGTCGAGTGCACCGGCACTACCGACCAATGTAATATACCGCGTCCCGTTATTCGTTGTGTGTAATACCGAATCCCGAGTACCACGTCGAGTGCACCGGCACTACCGACCAATGTAATATACCGCGTCCCGTTATTCGTTGTGTGTAATATCGAATCCCGAGTACCACGTCGAGTGCACATGCACTCCCATCATTGTAAACGCCGCGTCCAGTTGAAGGCCCGCGTTCCGATATTCCGTATACCGCGTCGAGTGCACCGGCACTACCGACCACTGTAATATACCGCGTCCCGTTATTCGTTGTGTGTAATACCGAATCCCGAGTTGAATAAAGTGAATGTTACTGGTACGTTGCAAATTGATTATTGTCTCTGGGCCTTTCATCGAACTCCCGATCCCGTAAACTAGTCCGCGTTCGATAAAGTCAGGCCGTTACAATTTTAAATGTAAAATATGTGCTAAAGATTATATTGGGGGCACGGCAGCATTACGAAAACACATGTCTTCTAAGAAACACCAAGATAAGGTCACAGCTGTCATTTTACAACCTCCTGTAACACAAACTTTTAAGACTGAGCCAAAAAATGCTATTAAAAGAAGTGAAATAAGACTTGCTGCATTTATAGTTGAGCATAACATATCTATTAGCGTTATGGATCATTTAGTAGAAGTGTTCAAACCTATTCAGAAAGATATAGGCAAAAACATAGATAAATTGTCTTGTAATCGAACAAAATGTATAGCCATAATTAATAATGTCACAGGAAAAAGTAGTTTTGATGCACTAGTAGACCAACTCAGAACAAATAAATTTTAATTGTTAGTTGATGAATCAACTGATAGTTCGATAAAACATTTGGCTATGGTGGCACGAATTAATGTCAATTTTCAAATTCGTGATTAATTTTTAGCTTTATTACAGATAGAAAATGCTTCAGCACAAAGTTTGTATAATACTATTGTTAATTTCTTTAAAAAGAATAACGTACCTTACAAATTAAATATGATTGCTTTTGCTGCCGATGGTGCTAATGCAATGATGGGTCGTAATCATTCTTTAAAAACTTTACTTACTAAAGACATACCTAATTTATTTGTCATGAAATGTGTATGTCATTCTTTGGCATTGTGTGCTTCATATGCATGTGCAAGCCTTTCTAATAGTCCTGAAAAACTCGTCAGGGATATTTATACGTACATGCAATATAGCTTCAAAAGACAATCACAATTTAAAGATTTCCAAGTTTTTTGGGGTTTAAAACCTCATAAACTTCTCCAACCAGCACAAACATGTTGGTTGTCTTTGGAATCAGTAGTAAAAAGAGTTCTAGAGCAATATGAAGCACTTATCCTTTACTTTCGAGTAGAACAATTTGATAAAATAAGTGCTGCTTCTGAAATCTACGAAAATCTGATGAACCCGGCGAATAAACTATATTTACAGTTTTTAGAATATGTCCTTCCAATTTTCAATAATTTAAATCTTGAATTTCAATCGGAGTCTCCAAAAATCCATCTCTTGTATGATAACGTAGAAAATGCTTACAGAACATTACTAAGTTACTATATAAACCTAGAGTACTTGAAAACAATAGATGTTACCAAAATTCAGTACAGAAATCCAACAAATTATATGCCTCTTGATAAAATATATTGTAGCCCAAAAGTTGCATTAGCATTAGAAGGAAATAATTTGTCTAATGAAGAGAAAAAGTGTTTTAGATGACGATGTCTGGATTTTTATATTAGTGGCGCTCATGAAATTTACAAAAGATTTCCATTCAATTCCCCTGAAATGTCAGTACTGAAACTGCTTTCATTCTTAAATCCAGAAAAAGTCAGTTCAACCGAGACGTTGGTACATTTAGCTGTAAAAATTCCACACATAATTTCTGATTTAAATGCATTAGATAGGGAATGGAGATCAATCACTCATATGTCGAATAAACCAGAGACTAAAGATGTAATAAATTATTGGAAAACAATTTGTGAGAGAAGGAAGGGTGATGAGAGTTTGACATATCCGGAAATTAATAAATTGGTGTCATATCTTTTGACATTACCACATAGCAGTGCTTGTGTGGAAAGAGTTTTTAGTGCAATCAATCTTAATAAAACTAAAGTTAGGAACAGACTAGGAGGTGAAACATTGTCAGGTATTCTACACACTAAAAGATTAATAAACGAACACGGAAAGAACTGTTTTAATTTTCAGGTCGTTTCCAAAGTGCTTGAACATCACAACAAGATGATGTATTAATTTTAATTAACGTCCCGGACGTTAGACGTTATTTGTCTATACAGTCGTTGATCAGGCGCGGCCGAGGAAACGTGTTTGTGCCGGTTCCAACCATTTCCAGCTTAGCGAAAGTAGTGCATAAAACGTGCACATACAGTGATTGTGGTTTTTCCGATTCTGATTGTGATTATATATTTGATTGTAATATATATTTCGATAAGTGTCCGATTTCGCTCGATAAAACAATAGTTAAATATTAGAAACGGCCAAATTACGAGCTATTAATAGGTGTATATTTATTAAAACATATTTAATGTCTCCTCCGAAAGATAGCCCAGTTTATCCGCACAAGCCCCACTCGTGCGAGGGGTGCAGTTTGTAATATAAAAATTCCTGTGATCAGGTGTCAGGTTGACTCGAACCCGGTTCCTCGGAGTTACGAGTCTGGCGCTTTACCACAAGACCACGCTGCCACCCTAAACTCTTTTATGTTTATTATCTGTATATATTGCAATAGTTACTTTTAGATACTTAATTCAAAGAAATTAAAGCAATGTACATACAAAGCAATGTACATATTGAACGATGTCAAAATATTTTAATAGTTGGAAAACGTTTCTTCTTACAAGTTTATATATATGTTATACTTATGCTATACTTGCTATATGTTATATGTTATATAATGTTGCTACATGCTATATGTTATATAATGCTATACTTATGGCTAGATGCAATGTTTAATTTTTTAATTAAAAAATACATAAATAATCGTATTCTAATTTACATGGAGCTTATAAACTATACAATAAACAATATCTTCCGTATTCTAACGCAAGAAAAAGAGAGAGAACATTACGTGCGGCTGTCCTCGTCCTACGGTATGCATGCACAGTATGTATGTACATGCTATGTTCATATCAGAATTAATCGCCTAACGGAAAGTATACATTTTTACGCGAGAGGACAACAAATCATAAAAGAATCTTTCGTTCTGACGAAAATAAATTTTCGACAGCCCTGTATATTAACGCGTTTTGCCACAACACGAGAAGTGATTTTGTGAACATTTATTTTGCTAATGAGTTATCGGAAAGGCGTTACATTTGGCAAATGGATTTTAAAACAATACTGGATAATTTGGTTGGTGTTGAAACTACCTAAACAGATGAAAATGGAAGTATAGTGTAAGCAAATTTTAATATATACTAACAATAAGTTAAAAAACAACAATAAGTTAAAGAGATTTTACTCCAAAAGAGTCACTCCAAAACAGTTTTCAAATCAATCTTTGACATTTATATAATTCATCTTAGAGAACACACAGTTTTGTCGAACATGCCTGCACGGGAGATTTATAAAATCGATGAATGCCTAACGCAGACGCATTTCTATGAAACCTTTGTAATTTCTTCTAAACTTCTGGCAATTGTAGTATCCGGTTTTTCTTATATTACTAACAGATTCAATGAGAGAATTAGTCTTCGATGCAGACAACAAGCAGTATTGCATTTAGGATACGCAAAAATGATTATCGAGAATGTCATACGACATTTCGAATCTCAATGGGGGCGTTACAAGGAGCTTGCAAAAGTGGACTATGTCACAATACCGGGTTTTCCTCATACGAGCATGGTTAAGTTACGCCTCGACAGAGTTCACGGAAATATTTTATTAGCGGCGTGACGCTCCGATGCTCGACTGGGCATGCTTCTTCCGCGAGTCGACCGGCTAATTAAGAAATAATTAAACTCAGCGCCATTTACTTTGGCAATCAAAGAACTAGGAATTAACCTCAACAAATAAATACTGATATATGATAAACACTTGTATCATATTGATGTAGATCGACGTGGAAACGATTCGATTGTCGTCACGTGCTTGCAATCGATGTCGAACCAGTCGAACGATACCGTGTTCTTTTCGACAAAATGGCATCAATCGGCGAACTTAATAATTTTGCGATTGAGACAAGAATATACAAATTTGCCCCATTTTTCCTATCCGAAACGTGACTTTAGTAAGAATCGGAATATTCTAATCTAATTGTTCTTGATCTAATCTGCTCTTGAACAGCAGCCAAAGATTGATTTAACAAATCCGTCTAAACAAACTTGTTAAATATGAGCCTGGTTTCAACCTGTGCACAGAACCAGATAAATTATGCTCAAACGCACCTCAAACATACCGCATTCCCATTCATGCGGATTTCGTAATCGGTTACTCAAGTCTGCCAGGTATTGTCATTTGCGCTATCTAAACATTAACCCTTCATTGCCAATCTTACGTTATTTAGCCAACTTATGTGATATAGATAAATCCAAAAATTCGACCCAAGTGGTGGTAGCTTTAATTTCTTCTTAACAAATAGTTTTTTTTTTACTCCCGTCGCATTCTTCCCTAAATAATGTATATTGGTTTTTTATTCAATCAAAAATTTTACCTAACAAACGACCTCGGAAACCGTTTGTTTTGATTTACGCCCCTTTTTTGAAATCCCTTAAATACCGAATTAAGTATATCCTACCAGTTTTGCTGTATCGCTCGAATCGTACCGATCTTATCGCGGCTCTTGTATATTCGCTTATCACGAATAAAAGTTCGCTGTTCTAATTCTAAAGACTTTTTGTTTTTTCAATCCTTATCACAAAATTTATGCGAAGTAAACGAACTGAATCAAGCTAATATCGTGAAGGACACGTACGAGAAGAAGCTATAAACTAGACGAAACAGTATATTTGCCTTTCGATGAAGTACCTACCTGCGAAACTGACAAATAAAACATTTGAAGAATAGACGGCCTACAAGAATGGCAGGTCTGAAAGACTTGTGGAATTACTTCCGCGATGTACGTGATAATTTGGCAAAGTGCACAATGCCAAAGTGTACAACTGAAATTGAGGCAGACGACTCTTCAATGATACTAAAAATGAAATGCCACCTAAGGCAGACCATAATATAAATACAAAGCGTATACGTACCTCTGTACCATACAAGGTACAAAAATGGAAAAAAAAAAAAAAATGGAGAAACAGTTAAATGAAAAAATTTTCAAAATCAAATACCTTTTTACAATTTTACTGTATCGCAAAGTCGTGATCCGCGCATTGAAATTCGCGGTATAAAAAGGCGCATTGATATGCTTGGTTCCACATGCGAATTATCGCCAGTGATACCAAAAGTAAATAAGCCAAGGAAGTATCGAGCAAGACGCTAGAAAATAATTTCGTACCTACAAACAATTTTCAATCTATCTTACCTATATCAAAATAACGCATCACATGTTTCACGATTTCGTCAAGATTTAACGAATATTTCAATGTCTATGATAATAAATAATGAAGATATTAACAATGCATCAGAGTTACTGTCTAAAGAAAAATTTTTATGCAACACGTGCATGGAAAGTGCCCCATTATGCACGCTACGCGTGCGTGATAGACCACTTTCCAGGCACTTGCAACATAAAATAGGGAGTGTAAGTCGTGTGTAAAGATGAAAATTCCCGGGTGCGGAGTTTACGCACGAGCGTATATGCACTGTTAATAACGAAGAGAATCTAGATATAGATCAATTATCTGATGTCAGTGATTCTGTAAGAGCATTGCTCAATGACTCACCTACATCGCAAACACCTATTAATGAAAAAATCAAGCAATGGACTTTGCGAAATTTAGATACATTACGGTTAAATGTAGTTTCGGAGTTACTATTAATATTGAGGGAAGAGGGGCATACATCCTTACCTCAAACAGCTCAGACTTTATTAGGCACAAAACATAATCGGGTTTTGCAAGTGATGTTTAGTAATCGGGAGACTGAGGGAGCATACATGTATCTAGGAATTCAGAACGGGTTGGAAATAGTTATTTGTGTAACAAGTCAGATATTATACAAGTCAGATATTATCAGCCATAAGCTCTGCGAAGCAGAGTATACTATATAATATAGATAAAATAATTAACAAAGTAAAGAATACAATTGCAGCCAACACTATCGAAGCACCAAGAGACAATGTCCGCGATATTAAAGACAAGTTGGAATTTGTGCTTCCCATAAATACTTTAGAACAATTTCTGTCGTTTGAGGAGGATATCGCAGCATCAAAAGAAAAGAAAGAAGCTTTGGTAATTCTATCAGTATTATTAACATTACATTTGCTTATATAAGCAGAACGATACAATAGAGTTACTGTTATTATCAAGAATAAAGCTCTCGAAAACAATAATAGATAAAGTCATAAAGGCAAATGAGAGCCGTTTCGCTCGATGGACGGGCGACAATAATAACAAAATTATAAAATTAATATATATAATATAACGCAAACGTTTCGGTCCTTGGTTTGGACCCTCCTCAGTACATACAGATGGTCATCAGGGTGAATGCAGTGGTCAAAAGGTATAAAGCAGTGGTCACAATAATATAATGTAGTCAACTTCCGCTCTCCGAGATTTTTTGAGAGTATGCATCTCGAATCTCCAATCCGACTGTTACCTTAATTCCGTCAGAAGAAAATTAAATAAATATAAATGGTCAAACATTAAAAATTAAATCGTAAAAGTTACCTGACAGTCGAATTGATCAGAGTTAAGATATCATCTCTTCGCGTATTATTACAACGTTAAAACGTCCTTCTTTAGACGAGCGCAAGAGTTACAATGACGAAATATCATGAGGCATCGGCATAACATTAAATAGAACTGTTGTGAGAAAAGAAATCAACAGTGTGGAAGTCCCTCGATAACAGGCGTGTAATTATTACTAAGTCCCGCCGTGTCCTCCTGTAAGTTAATGCCGTTGTTTTGGCGCTTAATATAAAACATCTCCGAAATGCTTCTCCTTAAGTAAGATCTCTCCCGATCCATAATTAAGACATTGTCCCAATCAAACTCATGCCCCTCCAAACGGTGTTGTGACACAACTAAAAGGTCCCTCGGATTTCTGCTAAGCTGATTACGATGCTTCTTAATACGGGTTCCCAATTGTCTCTTAGTCTGGCCGACGTACGAAGCATCACAATCCTGACAGCAAATTTTATAAACAACTCCGCTCAAGAAGTTATTATGTAGCTTGTCTTTCAAAGGTTTGATAATCCAGCTCAGTTTGTTCAAGCCAACAATTGCAGTGCGCAAATTAAATTTTTTAATTGTATTACAAAAGCTATTAGTGATTTTATTGATGTAAGGAACAACAAAGAAACGATCTTTAACCATGCTGTCAGGTACTATACTAATAGCTTTTGTAATACAATTAAAAAATTTAATTTGCGCACTGCAATTGTTGGCTTGAACAAACTGAGCTGGATTATCAAACCTTTGAAAGACAAGCTACATAATAACTTCTTGAGCGGAGTTGTTTATAAAATTTGCTGTCAGGATTGTGATGCTTCGTACGTCGGCCAGACTAAGAGACAATTGGGAACCCGTATTAAGGAGCATCGTAATCAGCTTAGCAGAAATCCGAGGGACCTTTCAGTTGTGTCACAACACCGTTTGGAGGGGCATGAGTTTGATTGGGACAATGTCTTAATTATGGATCGGAAGAGATCTTACTTAAGGAGAAGCATTTCAGAGATGTTTTATATTAAGCGCCAAAACAACGGCATTAACTTACAGGAGGACACGGCGGGACTTAGTAATAATTACACGCCTGTTATCGAGGGACTTCCACACTGTTGATTTCTTTTCTCACAACAGTTCTATTTAATGTTATGCCGATGCCTCATGATATTTCGTCATTGTAACTCTTGCGCTCGTCTAAAGAAGGACGTTTTAACGTTGTAATAATACGCGAAGAGATGATATCTTAACTCTGATCAATTCGACTGTCAGGTAACTTTTACGATTTAATTTTTAATGTTTGACCATTTATATTTATTTAATTTTCTTCTGACGGAATTAAGGTAACAGTCGGATTGGAGATTCGAGATGCATACTCTCAAAAAATCTCGGAGAGCGGAAGTTGACTACATTATATTATTGTGACCACTGCTTTATACCTTTTGACCACTGCATTCACCCTGATGACCATCTGTATGTACTGAGGAGGGTCCAAACCAAGGACCGAAACGTTTGCGTTATATTATATATATTAATTTTATAATTTTGTTATTATTGTCGCCCGTCCATCGAGCGAAACGGCTCTCATTTGCCTTTATGACTTTATCTATTAGAGTTACTGTTATTTTACAGACAAACTTATATCGGATCATAATATGTGGGAAGTCGTGTTTGACGAAAGGCGTAAAAAACATCATGACGGCAACACTGTCAAAGGATGGAATATTCAGCCACAGAGATGGAATATTCAGCGTTCGGACGACAAATTCATGGTTTAGACAAACGCAACTTCAGCAAGACTGAAACTTATTCGTGTATGAAAGGTTAGTATTATTTAAATCTTAAGTCTATGAAATTTTTTCAGGAAATATAATTTTTAACAGGGAATTATTTGTCATGCAGATGTATTAATGCAAAAATTCGGCAATAGCAAAGCGTTTCCCAATATATTGAGTCGTTGGTTGTCCGGAACAAGAGACAGAGAAGGAGGAAGAAAAGAACGGAATAAAGATGTCCCGGTATAAATGTTCGAGGGAAACACGCACGCGCGCACATAGAGGATATCTGTTACGTTAATTTTCGGCTATTTATTGATTATCAAAAGTTCATTAAATCCGAGGTTTGTACCCTAGATATATATGTATTAAAGATATATGTAGAAAGTTGAAAATGTCGGTTCAATAGTCTTTAAGAAATGTCGCGCACCGACTTCGAAGATATAATTAAAAAAAAAAAAACGCGTTTAAGTACATTTTCGAACAAGCATTACTTTTTATATTATACTTTGTTTTATATTTGTATGCAATGTGTCAAGTTGCGTAGTTCTTTTTGATAAAATTGCTGAATATAGTTTATTTTGCTGGATATCCAATGGCCCATTAAAATTTTTTTATTCGACGAAATATAGACATATGTGATACAATTAACATATGCAAATATTTATTTACGAAAGCAGAAAAGTTAACAGGACTGATTGTGCTTTAGAGATTGTTTAATGATGCTTGAACAATGTTTCTTATATTTTTGACAAGTATGACCAGTTATATAGTGTATACTTTTCGTTATTCTGCGTTACCTTGCGTACCTTTGCGTAACATTGCGTACTGTAAAAAAGAAATAAATTGATATACTATTATTTCTCTGTAAGAAATTGTGATACTTTATTGATACATTTGTCGTATAACGAGGAATGGCAAATGATATATAACGATTCAACGATAATATATATTAACGCGACGATATAATAAGAATGAAATAGAAATAAAGAATAATACTAAAACCTTTCATATTGGTAAACATTGTAACACTACCTTGGATTGTACATCATTCTTTGATGAATAATTTAACATATGTATTTGTATGTATATGACAGTTTTTATTGTATAAAGATTATATTAATAAACTGTCAAATATATACGCAGCATGTTCAATTTTTTTCAAAACATGATTTATAGTTGTAGCTTTACAATGTCTTTCAATAAATTGAAATTTGAATTTTTCACTATACATATTTTTATTTTAATTTCGTAATTGTTTACGTTGATATTAAGTATCATTGCCGAGCCATTATATATTGTTTGCCATTCTTAGTACCATGTTGTCCCATGCGTAATCCTATGCTACGCTAGTAATTTTTATCAATATCCGGCTGGCGCTATTATCGCACACTGGACCAATGCTGAGCCGATATTGTTGTTAGTATTGCGCCAGTTCTTGCCCCGAAACTCTGGTAACCAGTACAAACATAATATTAGGCCAGTAGTGATCCCAGCATTCGGCCGAATCTTTAGTAACCAGTACTGTCCTAATACTAAGCCTATTGTAAAGCCGTTGCTGAACCAGTACTCAACCAGTGCTACACCGGAATTCTGGTGATAAGTAATGGACCAGTATTGGGCCAATAACGTTTCCAGTGTTGCCTCAGTACTGCGTCGGGACTCGGGACTGTGGGTAACTGGTACTGACTGAGTACTGGGCCAATGTTCTTTCTAACTGTGCCCGTTTCGTAACTAGGTAATTTAGTATTGGGGCAGTACTGGGCCGATTGTAAAGCTAATATTGACCCAGTACTGGAAAGCTACGGCTGGGCCAGTACTGTCTGCCAGTATTGGACCGGAGTTATCATCCATGGTTGCACCAGTACCGTTTCAGTAGGGTTACCAGTACTGTGCCAGTACACCAACTGTGGGAAACACACTGGCTTAGTACTGGGCCGGTTATAAAATCCTACATGGGTAGTTTGCATTTACGCCTCTTCGGCCCGTTCTTCCTTTCGTTTTTTCCCTCCTTTCCCTCTTTCGTTCTTCCTGCTCGAGCCCGTCTTTTGTTTCACGCGTACATCTCTTCGGGCGAGCGGAGACGAGACGAATACAATGGGACGTTATGCGACGCGGATTCTACGATGGAAACATAACGTCTCTTTTACGATCCGTACAGATTAAAAGTTAGAATTTGAATGAATGCTAAGTTCAAAAGGCAGTTATCTCTCTTTTTTTTTTGTTTACGATTTTTTCTTTGTCTATAATCGCCCGCGGTCAATGGCCCTATTCTGTAATATTTTGATTTTATTTCTAACTACATCAATCCCCTTCTCGTTCAGTTCGAGTATAGTTTCTTTGAACACTAGTCCCAATAGAGTTACGAGTCAAACATCAATCAACAAATCATAATAGTTTTGCCCACTCCAGGTAGACCAGCGATGATGATATTTGGAGTATTTCCATGCTGAGCGAAAACAGCTAATCTAGATACAGTGTCTTCGTTGACAACAATGTCGGAAAATATCTGAGACCAACATTTTTCAATTCTAAATTATATAACTAATGATATTCTCTTGTATTTATAACTAACGATATTATAATTAATAATAATCTCATGCTTATATTATCAAAAATGTAACAACTGAAGAGATTCATGCATTTATTAATTAATATTGCTGTCAATATAATCTCTCATTTACTACAGATCATCATTTCATAATGATGCATTTGCAACGAAATAGATACGTCAGCAACATTCGAAACCATCGACTGGAAAAAACATTCCTCTTGGTCTATTCGTTGTGACGGATAAAATCATATAATTTCAGCACTCAGCAGTGGATTCACTTCAATGCAATTTTAATGCGGAGCTCAATTCAAAAAATCCTCGTTGTTACTAAATATGCTTGCAAGGCCTCGCTCAAAACGCTTGAGGAAGTGAAGGACGATGACGAAACAAGGCGAGTCATAAGATTCCTCTTCGCGCTCTATGCATCGTGGGCGTACTCACAATTTCTCACCCGCGACAAACTATCGAGCATAGAAACAAATAGGATAATGCAACGTTATTACCTGCGTTGTGAAAGGGCCTTTAAATTACGGTCCTTTTTACACGAATTTAAATCCCAGCCATATCAAGAACTTCGCGCCAAAGTCGCACACGTCATACTTCTACTTCACAGAATCGCACGAGCCATCCTCGAGCCCGACACACCGCGCCGTTCGCGCGCGTCGCGCGAATGACGGTACGTATCGACGACGAATTTCGATTCCGTCAAACATTAATAACATTTATCGCGAACCACATGGACGTATTCCCGCTGTACGTCATACAACCAACTGGATATTATTACAAGTGGTGCGTTGTAAAAAAAAGACAAGCGGTGACGGTAGAATATGTCGCGAAACGATTGCAAAAGATACGCCGCTACAAAAAACGCGATAGACCAATGCCACCGTCCTCCTCCTCCTCCTCCTCCTCCTCCGACGACGACGACGACAACGACGGCGATCACCACCACCGCCGCCGCCACCGCCACCGTCACGGTTCATCGTCCGTCGTGCCACCGACGACGGAGAACGACGACGATGACGACAGCGAAAACGACCGCGAAGACGAATTTCAGCCGCGGCGTCCAGGTAGGAGAAGAAAAAGAACTTTTATAGTCTCGTCCAACGAAGACAAAGATGCGTATACATCACCGCCGCCACCGCCGCTGTCGACAAGAAACGAATCTCAGCCGATTAGTAGAAAAAGAAAAGAATCGTTCATCGTCTCGTCCGACAACGGCGACAACCAAGACGAATATCAGCCGCGCCGTCCAAAAATTGGTAAGAAAAGAAAAGAAACGTTCGTCGTCCCGTCGCCCGTCGTCTGGACCGACGAAGACGAATGTCGTCAGCCTTCTACTACCACCGCCGCCGCCGTCTCTTCCAACCAACGTAGACGCGATAGAAGTTCATCCAGAAACGGCGCAGGAACGCTATCAGCGTCACCGGCTGCAGCGTCAACTGCAACCGCAGCAGACACTGCAACAACAGCGTCAATTGAAACAGCAGCAGACACTGCAACAACGACGATTGCCAATCATCACAGAGCAAGTAATCATTTCAGCCGTTCTTTGTCCGCCACCTGATCGTCCGCGACACGAACGTCTGCGAACGGCAATATCGTTTTAAAAAAAACATCCGGTACCGATAAAAAAGCCTGCGGAAACGCCTCTTCCCAGGACGCCGGCGCGTCACCGACGACGTAGTCGTCATATCCGACGACTCCGACGTTGAGAAGGAATACCATATGCCGCGTTTAATCGTTTCGGATGACGAGGAGGAAGACCGTATGTCGCGTATATACATTTCGGATGACGAGGAAGAAGCAATTACGATTAGGGATGCGCAAACTTCACCGCGATTGAGCAGCGATGACGACGACAACCGTCACCCACTAATAAGACGGCTCAATCCCACCGTCCTAAACGTTGACGACCCAACGAGTTATATTAAGACGAGCGATATAGATTCGTTGATCGTGGTTTGCAGGACGCTCGAACCATTCAAATGCGACGTAATATGCAAAATCCATATAAAGCCAAAATTAATCATGCTCGTAAACAACACGAAACTAACTAGATACATCGTAAAAAAAGACCAATTTCGTCCGCCCGTACGCGAACCGGCGTTCGCCGTCCGCTACGACGATGAAGTAAACACGCGCGGCCAGTGTTCTACGAATTCGAATTAGGGACGATAAACTTTATCTCCGTGTACGTATTGTTCCAGATAGACCAGGAACATTTATTTTTTCAAGGTGTTCCGCGACAAACAAACCGCGAGGAGGACGGAATATTGCGGCGTGCCGTGGCCGCATTTATCCAGCGCATCGTCGTACGCGCGGCACGATTACTTAATTCCCACGCGGACGGAAACGACGCAAGCGGGCATTAAGTACGTCGCAAACGAGGTAGATCGGACGTCATGTGCGTAGATTTTGATAGATTCGCTAAATTGTTGACCGAACGATTAGGAATATGCCACGACCTGACGAACACGTGCGGTATGTCGTACGTGCGACTATACATGTACGAGCATGACATGCGCCTCCCAAAGGATGTCGCCAGATGCATGGTGGATCGCATGGTCGATGTCGACCATCCGCACGTCGACATCGTGCAGATCCACCGAGCCGACGTTTTCCGATCGACCGGACCTGAGACCGCGTTACTCGTTAAACTGTCCGGCACCAGGCGCAACAATTCTCTCGTTGGCATTACCGCGGATGGAATTAAACTCACGTACAGATCCACGCATAAGTATCGCGTCGGCTTTACCGCCGATTACGGCTATTTCGACGCTAGCGTCTCCCCGCAGCGAGGGATTACCCCGGTCACCTACATGCAGACGTATATACTGCTTGGCGGCCAAAATGGCACGCCCAACGGATTCCGGGTTTACGGCGGCGTACGCGATCTGCCGCGGATTCGCCGACGGCGATCGCGCCTTCTCCTTGACCGCGAAGCAATATCGGCAGCACGTGACGGACTTTCTCGCGTACTGCGATAATTACGTGGTAAAAAATCACGCGCTGAGAATAGAAGAGGTATTGACGTTTGATTGTCTGAGAACCCGTCACGTGCCGACACCGTGTCGCAGAGGTTCAAAATTCACGGCGTGTTTGACTACGACCGCGTGTGCATAACGTCGCGCGCGATGTTAAGGCTCGGTCTCTGCATCTACAAAATGCACAATTGGGGGAGACATACCCGGAAGTGCGTCGGACGAGATCTCCGATACATGGGAAAAATCGCCCAGATGGAAAACCCGGAATACGCGACGGCTGTATGGACACCATCCGCAACGACGAGCCGCGCGATACGGGCCGAATTCCGTGGCATGTACTTCGCGCACGGAATAAATCCCGTGTATAACTACCAGGTCACGGGAAATATGTTCCTAAAAGGACGCGAGAACAACTCCGTCGTTCGGGGTATGGTACGATTGCGTCCGTTGGACGACCCGACGGACGATTTTATTTATCCGTTATACACGAGCGCGATAAAATCCTGCTTCGCGAATCCTATCCGACACGCGCGAGACGTCGCGTATCAAATAGACACGATTGAGGGGGTGCCGAACGAGGACAAAACAACGCGAGCGATAAGATTCGTCGTCGCGCTGTACGCGTCGTGGGCGTACTCACAATTATTGAGCAAAGAGACGTTAACGAGCGAGGAAAGAAACATAAAAACGGAATATTATTTTCAACGTTACAAAAGGGCCTTCAAATTGCAATCATTTTTGATGGAATACCAATCCCACCCATTAGGACAACTTCGCGCTGTAATGCACAACGTTTATCCAGCAACAAGAATCGCGCAAGCCATCTTAGAGCCCAAAACACCATTCGCGCGCGTCGCGCGAATGACGGTACGTATCGACGACGAACTTGGATTCCATGAATTACTAACAACATTTATAGCGAACCACGTGGACGTATTTCCGATGAACGTCATGCAATATTCCGGGGAATACTACGCGTGGTGCGTAATAAAAAAAGACAAAGTGCGCGGCAAACAAACAATGACGGTACAAAATATCACGGCACAACTAAGAATGATACGCCGCGAAAAAAAACGCGACCTCGGGCCAGTGCCGTCCGACAATCGTCGCGAAACCTACGACGACGATGACGACGACGACAACTCTCAGCCGCGGCGTCTAAGTAGAGTCAATAATAAAACAAAACGAAAGTTCGTCTCGTAAAAAAAAAAAAAAAAATCTAAGGCTTCTGCTACCGCTGCCATTAGTGGTAGTCGTCGTTCTCCTGCTGCTGTGGCACCACCGTCACCACAGCCGCCATCGCCGCAACTATCGACGATAATCGAAATCCACGACTCGACCCCCTCGTCGACCCAGAGAAAACGCTCCACGCAAAAACAAACGGCAACCGAATTGTCCGTCGTGCCACCGACGACGGAGAACGCCCATGACGAGAGAGACGACGAAGACGAATCTCAGCCGCGGCGTCCAAGTAGAGTCAATAATAAAAGAAAACGAAACTTGTCCTCGTCCGACGAATTCGAATATCCATCTTTTCCGGGAATATCCACTACCGCTGCCACTAGTGGTAGGTCGTCGTCCTCCTTCTCCTGCTGCTGTGGCGTCGCATATCAGCCTCTCATCCGACAAAGAGTCGAATGGCCGTGCATCACCATCACCACCGTCACCACCACCACCACCACCACCACCACCACCGTCGAAAAGACTGAAAAAAGCAGCAGCCTCACCGTCGACGTCGAAAATAATCATTGGTGACTCGACCACCTCGGCCACCTCGACCCCGAGACGCTCGAAAAAAATAAAAAAAGCAGCAGCCTCACCGTCGACATCTAAAATAATCATTCATGACTCGACCAACACCTCGGCCACCTCGACCCCGAGACGCTCCGAGCGACTGAAAGCAACAGCAGCAGCAGCAGCAGCCGCCTTACCACAGATCGAAATTGATGACTCGGCCACCACCTCGGCCAGATCGAAAAACGATCCACACCGGAAAAAAGCCGGATCGAAAAATGAGGATACATAAAAGCGACTTTACGCAAAAAATGGACGCATTGATAATGAGACACATGCTCTAACAACGTGTAACCCGAACAGCTTATATTCGTGGGCGACTCTCGTAGCTTTGCGGCCCGTGTTCGCGAATTTTACGCCTTCGCAACTGCGCTACTGTTTTTTTCAGCTGTGCGACGGATTGCATAGCGAACAATTCGATGTGCAGTACCGCGATTTATTGGAGAGCGTGCGAAAACTCTGCCGCGATCAAAGACTTCTTCGTTCATGTAAATAATGTAAATAAATATCGCAAATGTAAATAATGTAAATAGGTATGCATGTGTGTGCACGTGTGTAGGTATGTGTGTATGCGTGTGTAGATATAATTGAAAACCAGCTTCGCGTGGTCTCCTAAATTTCCCCTTCCCTATTTTAATTTCCTTCTTCTTCGCATTCCCCTTTCCCCCCCGCCAATGTGGCCGCCACCTTGTCGCGGTGGCGGGGCTTGAGCGTGCGTCCCCCCTTGACGCACCGACCAAGAACTGTGCCGCGATTATAATTAAATTACGCAAATAAATACATGCGCGTAGTGACAAGTGTAAATAATGTAAATAGTATGGTAGATGTAAATAGTGTAAATAGTCTAAATACGTGCGCGTAGTGACAAGTGTAAATAATGTAAATAGTATGGTAGATGTAAATAGTGTAAATAGTCTCCTTAAGTCTCCTAATATTCCCCTTCCCTATTCCAATTTCTCTTTCCTTCCCATTTCCATTCCCCCCCCCCCCCGTCCAATGTGGCCGTCACCTTGTCGCGGTGGCGGGGCTTGAGTGTGCGTGTCCCCTTGACGCACCGACCAAGAACTATATATGCCGCGATTTTAAACTACGGAAATAGGTACGTAAATACCCAGATAGCACATGGACGTCCACTGGAAAAAGATCCAACGGATAGCTGATGGACGTCTATTCGACGTACATTTTGCACAACTTCGGACGTTCATATATTGAATCACTTTTACAGAAAGAAGTGAAAGCCATTTTTCTTAATAAAGAGAAAACGTACATAAATGTTATAAAATTTTATTTCAGTACTGTTATTTTAATGAGGATACTTTGATGAAAAACAAACATCTTATAATAATTGAATTGCATTCAATATTATCGTCAACGATAATTATTCAACGTCAATTAAATCATTGCATTTTTTTTCCAAAATATTCCTATCAGCATAAAATAACACAAGTCTGCAACAAACAAGCATGCAAAAGTGAACATGCGCAAGTTATCGTTGCATGTCTTTCATTTCTTATGGAGTACAATCCTATGAAATGAACTATTTTCAAGTATTTCAAATACTTTCAGTAATAAAAAATGCATATATGTATACTTATATATATAATGTTTTATAACGTAAATAGCATCTAATTCAAAATAATAATCAGAACAGAGAGAAGTATACACGTGGATCTGTCTGCAAGTCACATCGTTCGTTGTGCTGCTTTCGAAAGGTTATCGTCATCAGTTGCTAGAAGTACGTGAATCACGTCAATACATCGTGAATCGTTCGTTGTGTCTGTCTGCATGGTCTTCGCTCCAGTTTATGCGAAAATCGTAGTGCTATCACAGTAAGTATATTCATATATATACATATTTGTTAAAACGTAAATAGCATCTAATTCAAAATAATAATCGGAACAGAAAGAGGTACACGTGAATCTGAATACAAGTCGCATCGTTCGTCGTGTCTGTCTGCAAGTCACATCGTTCGTTGTGTCTGTCTGCATGGTCTTCGCTCCAGTTATGCGAAAATCGTCATGCTATCACAGTAAGTATATTCATATATATATATATATATATATATATATATATATATATTTGTTAAAACGTAAATAGCATCTTATAAAGGTTTCTAATTCAAAATAATATAATCGGAACAGAAAAATAGATATTTTGAGAAAAACCGGTCTGTGGTTTCTGTATCTTTTGAATTGGAACAATTTGATACTGCTACAATACGTCTTGTTGAGGAGAAGAAGGAAAGTGACTCATCGCTGGTGGTGAGTTCGGCCGGTAAATCAGGTGAAAGACGCCCAAGATTTCTACTCTAACCTCGTCAGGGAACTTTTGAAACTGATCACGAAGAATTTTTTGGGTTGTTCCGAATGTCGCCTGATCAGTTTCGTCTTTTGGCTGACTTCCTTCACCCTCGTCTTAAAAAGCGAAGTAATCGCACACCACTACCAACAGACCTTCGTGTTGCCGTCACATTGCTGTGAGTTTTTTATATAATTTTTTTTTAGCCTTGCTTGTTTCTGTTCAGTCTATTTTTTAATGTCATCTGTGATAAACTTTGCAGGTACTTGTGTTTAGGATTAAGCTAAAGTCGTTACGGTGAGGCGCTGTCGCGACAGCGAACGCCCCTGGCGCGAGCAACGTCCCCCCAACAACCCTAAAAAAGTTTCATTGATCCCGCTTCATTTCCGAGCTCAAATGTCTAATTTGACTGGGCTACAATGCGGAAAAAAGTACTTCTTTGACCAATATAAATATATGCTCAATGTACATGCGATTTTATCAGCAAATTGGCAGATAATTGTTTTTATTGAAAGAGTATAACTATGAGCATTTAATTCGACCCCCCAGAAACGCGATACGATTGATCGAAAAACGTGTTTCTTTTAGGCTTTGTCGTGTTCTCAAAGTTTATACAAAACACATGATTAAGAAGCGTTTGTTGTTCAGTGAATCTCAGGATGTTAAGTGCACTCGCATTTGTACCTCCAGCTGACGTTGAAGCTGCATACGAAGCATTAATTGCGTCATAATTTTACTCTGATCACACTGGCAAATGGGAAATGTTGCTTTCTTATTTTGAATCAACTTGGATCGGTACTATTAATCGGCGTAAAGTACGAAGTGGCGCTTTATTTCTCGTAGCCTTGTGGAATCATTACAATACTACTCTTGAAAGTGGAGATCGTACCAACAACATCGTTTAGGAATTTATTGAAAAGAGAATGTCTCTTTATTACTTTTAATTTCTCGAGTACACTTTGCCATTCGCTTTACTCATAGCATTATACAACTTTACTCGGTCAAGATGGAAATATCGATTTTGCGATAACAATTCGTATTCAGCGACACGCTTTGCCGATGAAACCTGTAATTGACTTTGTTTATCAAATTAATTATAATTTAATTATTTAATTATCAAGTTAAATTTTTGGACGTACACAGCACTTTCGAAACGATCGTTTATCTGCGATCAATTCTTACACTGTTAAATTCATAGTGTCAAATTATACTTAATTTTAATAAATTTACACACTAAGAACAAGACAAAATTCTTTTTACAGGACAGTTGCTACATACTCACATGTATTATAACATGAACCACCCTCATCGAGAAATAGCAATTATCTTCAATCACAAAATTTTCAAAAATAAAAAGGATTTTACTCGCTTCGGTACGGAAATCGATTGTAAGAACTTAAGAAAAACTTGGGAAAATCTTGGATTTCAAGTTAAAACATATATACCGATTATACTTACAAAAAAATCCAAAAAGAATTAAAAATAGGTAAGATGCTTTATCATAGATATAACTAAAATATGTGTAACTGAAATAACAAGCAGATTATTATTTTCACAGCTGCGGAAATGGACCACTCCAATCACGATACTATCATAATATCTGTGTTAACACATGGTCACCAAGGACGACTCATGTCTTACGATGCTAGTTATGCAACCACTTCTATTTGGAATTATTTCACGGCCGAAAAATGCCCAACTCTGGCGGGAAAGTCTAAGTTATTTTTCATTGAAGCGTGCCAAGGCAGTCAGTCTGATCCTGGCTTTAGTTTCAACGCACACATTGAAAACGATGGATTAGACACAACAGTTTCAACAGTTAAAACAGTCCGCATACCGATCTATGCGGACCGGGGCTCGTTGGCACCGTTTTCACAATTTCGGGATTTCACTTTTTATACAACCAATTATCATGATTAAACAGGGCGAAACTTCCGAAAACGTCCATGCTCAGATTTAGATGAAACTTTGTGAATAGGTTCCTTTTAGATAGAAAACACATATACTAAAAGGATTTTTGCGACTCCAAAGTTTAGCAACTTTTTTAACATTTTTAACTTACTGCCTCCGCACATACATTTTCCACGCGAAACAAACCAAAACAGCTCTCAAGTAATGTAAACAACCATAAAGTCATACCCGTCAAAGTGATAACATAAACATCATTGGTGAAACTTCCTCTGTGAGGTGAGAAGTAGAGGTGAAATACCACCTCTACTTAAACGAGCTTGTAAAGCGCGCCATACGAACCTATGTGGCACCTCGTTTCGCGTGGACAGTGTATGCGTGAACTATTTCGGGACTACCGCACCTCCCCCGAAAGCACGGGGGGGTGTGCGTGAACCTCGGTTCGCGTGGAAAGTATATGCGTGAACTATTTCGGGACTACCGCACCTCCCCCGAAAGCACGGGGGGGTGTGCGTAAACCTCGGTTCGCGTGGACAGTGTATGCGTGGAGGCAATAGGTTCCGCCCCCCCGCGGGGGGCTCCACTTTTTTCGGTAAAGCAGAGTATATAAACTAATATATTTGTACTTTGTGTATGATTTTATAGTTGTTTACATTACTTGAGAGCTGTTTTGGTTTGTTTCGCGTGGAAAATGTATGTGCGGAGACAGTAAGTTAAAATATGTCCTTCCTAATAGCTTTTGACACTTTTCTGTTTATAGAGTTTATTTCTTATTGCCCTACATTTCTATCGCTTACAAGTGTTCTTCTCTCTTCCATCTTTGATTTTGTTTTTATACTAATACTAATTTTTTTTTCTCATTTTTTGCACAGAATCTTTTTTGTGCTTCCGTTTTTCCGTTTAACCTCACTTCGCTCATTCGCTGACAGAATGGTATATTCGTGGACAATACGGTGTAATTTATAGTAACATTCTAGTACCTTTTGTGTCGAAAGTGTTGTGTATTGACTAGAAGTATAGCATTTAAAAAATAGCTATTCGTTAGATACGTAACCAGAGGTTTCAATGAAGAAAACGAATTTTTAGTTATTTAACGGATATCTTTATCTAGAAGATAGCTATTGGGAGGTGTGAAGAAATTGGGCATAAGTTGTTCAAGGCCTCCATATTATTTGTTGATATTTTGCTTTGCAAAGTTCAAGATAAAGATACAATTTTTATCAAGAAATACGTATCTGTTACCCATTTTGTGTTTCTATTACGTTTTCATTAATTTAACGTATATTTCGCGATTTACATCGATCTATGTACAAAGAACACTGATCCTGATATAATTGTTCCGACAGACCGGAGATTCGTGCACGTGAATGATCGGGCACGAGGGCGGAACGTGACGGAATGACCGTCGGGTCGAAGCAACCGAATCAGGAATTAACGCACGCAGTGAAACGGATATCTTGAAACGGAAATCTTGAGACGCGAGTACCGAATGGAGATTTTGATGCGCGAGGATCGCACGGAGATCTTGAGCGCGCTGTAGCGTGGACGCTCGATTCGTCGCTGAGACCTTCGAGGAGAGCTACTCCACTCGCGCCCAGCTCTCTCCCAATATCACGGGAGGCCGGTTTCGGTAGACGTATACGCGTTACCGCGCGGAAAGTAGTCTCGTTGCCTAGCGGTTCGAATAAGTCTATGTCAGAGGTCCGTCGAGCTTGAACTGAACTCGCAGGATCGTCGCATAACACGCGAGAAGCCGAATTCGGCAGCGGCGCCGGTATGCGGAAGCATGGCCCGCGCGTGATCCTATTGTCGGTGACACATGAACGCGTGATTGTCGTACACGCTATCGTCATACGCGAACATCTCGATAGAGCTTAAATTCCGGAGTAACGGCGAATCCGGAACACTATCATATTAGTACTGTTTAAGGCTGTACTTCCGAAAACGTCCATGCTCAGATTTAGGTGAAACTTTGTGAATAGGTTCCTTTTAGATACACTGTAAAAAAATTCTGTAAAATTACAACTATTATAGTGGGTAATTTTGAGACCCACTATAATAGTTGTAATTTTACAAAATTACAGTACGGAAGGAAAAAGTAATTTTGTATTACAATTACACAAATTAAGAATGTGTGGAAATTTACACCTATTATAGTGGGTCTCAAATTACCCACTATAATAGTTGTAAATTTTACACAAATTTTTTACAGTGTAGAAAACACATATATCAAAAGGATTTTTTGCGACTCCAAAGTTTAGCAACTTTTTTAACATTAATAGTAGAAGAGTTTTATGAAATCTTATATAATAGTCAATTACCGTTAGACTCAAAGGAACGTAGTACAGCAAAAATTACGAACGTAGGATCAGAGGATATTTCCGATATCACCACAGATGAGATACACAACGCCCTCAAGAAAATGAAAAACGGTAAAACTCCAGGGGAAGATGGAGTTATTACGGAGGCCATAAAAGCTGGAGGCCCTACCATAATTCGTATGCTGGAAAAAATATTTAATCTGTGTCTAAAAAACCAAGATATCCCATCGAGCTGGAATAGACAAGGCACGGTGTGCCCTTTTTAAACTATTAATCTCGCGTATCAGTCCGCAAACGGACTTAGCGCGGCAACCGACTCGAAGCGCCGAGCGGTGCCGAAAACGACCGAGAGCCACCGAACGCAATCGCGGCGTCGGGGCGCCGTACTTCCCGAACGCTCCACCGCTCCATCCCGGCGCGCGCGATTGCCGTCGCGTATACCCCCGCCACGCCGACACGCCTCCGCGGGCGTATATAAACCGAGCAATGTTGCTAGGTTTGAGATTCCGCCGTGAGCCAGCAAACCGATTCTCCGCTGCTCACGGATCCCGAAATTCCACAGTCGAACAACCAGGAGGTAGAGAGTGTTCTCTGCCTCTGCCGAGTGAAGCATCTAGGCGGTTGACTCGAACTTCCATACGAACACCTGTGACACCGGAGTGAACCAGGGTAAGAGAGTTCTTCTCTTACTCGCCAAGGGTCTTGGCCACCCGGTGCCGCCTCCCGCCTACACGAATCGATGCGCCAGGAGATAGAAAGTATTTCTCTATCTCCGCTAAGGGTCTTAGCCGCTCGATATCACGTCCAATCGCGATCCAGCGCCTTACGCGCTCACTGCCGCCGCTATCCAAACCTGCGATACCGCGTCACCCGCGCCGAAATCGCACACCGTACTTCAGCGAGCCCGCACGCCCGCCGACCCGCGAAACTCCGCGATCTCCGTGTATCGTCGCTTTACCGGCGTCCGCCAGCTCCGTGATATCTGTATATCACCGCCGTTGTAACCGCCTCCGCGATCTATTACCCGTTCCCATCGACTCCGCGATATCTGTACGTCACCGCCATTATAACCGCGTCCGCGACCTATTACACGTACCCAGCGACTCCGCGATATCTGCATATCACCGCCATTATAACCGCGTCCGCGATCTATCACACGTAGCCATCGACTCCGCGATCACTGTAAACCGCCGCTATCGTAGCAGCGACCGCGATCTTTTATACATATTCACCGCTCCCGCGAGCATCTCTATGTATTCACGCATAATTGAATAAACCTTATTTTGTTTTGTTATATTTTAACCGAGTCTTGTGTCTTCCTCCGCGCCTACTCCGAACCCTGACCAGCCGCGAGCTAAATCCGCGCTTCGGAAGCTAGGTTGTTTTAAACTTTATTAACCATAATTGATGAATATTCAGTAGACTATAATTTTTAATAAATTTATAATGTAGTTATTACTACGAGTATGTCATATAATATTTTAAGGAGTGATCTGATCATAATTAAGCTAGCACGCGTGATGTTGTATCAGAGTAAATTCGGCAGAGATAGATATGCACTAACTCTGTGCTTTAATGTGCTATAAAGACTGCTATACACGAAGTAATCTATATGAAAATTATTGGTGCGGTCTCACAGACTGCGCGCCACTTTTGAAAGATTAATCGAGAGCAAATAAATTATTGGTTGAATAAACGACTCACGGCCGGTCGTTTCCGGATGCAACGATGGCTTCGGCCTAACGCGTATCGCGGGAGCGCGTAATTACTGTTTCTTTCACGCCCGGTCTGTTGAGCGTCTTACTATGATAATAAGGATCGTTTATTACGACAATTACGCAACGCATCTTGGCAAATCGTTCCACAGCAGAACCGGCGATATACGAGGTGCTAACGACTGTCTCAAATACTAGGTTGCGGAACAACGACGCGAGAAGGTGCATTTCGGTTCCCGAAGTATCCCCCTCGCGATACCAGGAAGCGAGTCCTTATCGGATATCCGCACTGTTACACACATACACATACATCCGCCCCGATCATTTCCGTCGTTTGCCCGACGATCTATGCGGCGGGCCTGTTGCCGGGATGACTTGTAAGATCGTAAGCTCCTCTATGAGGAAGCTTGTATTTTATTCGATGTATAATTATTAGTATTTATTTGTTTTGGCTTCCTCATAGAGGAAGCTTTGTGAGCTTTCAAGCGCGAGAAGAATCATTGACTGTGATTGGTCTATTTTCTTACGGCCTTACGATTATGACTAAAATGTTGTTACGTGCAATGGCCTTTACTCCGTGTATTGTAGACGACGCTTTACGGAACGTGGCCTATGCAATTTTACATGTTTTATTAATTACAAATTATTTATATTTTGCAGATATACTAGAAATTGCCATGCTAATGATGAGAACCAATGATAATGATATTTTTAAAATGGTAATAATTTTCATTATATTAATAATATACTTATTTATATACTTAATAATATAATTAATATATATATTTTTTAAATATATTTTTGCACACAGGAATGTTCCAGAATTTTCTGGAATTGACGAGCAGGAAGACATGACATGACAACACACAAATTATACTAATATAGATTTTTATAGCTGGTTGAAGTTTGGAACGTTCCTGGAGCGATTTTTTAAAACCGATTTGTTCCATTTCCCCTTTCGCACAGAGTTAGTTCTAAGCGTCAGACAAACAACAAAAAATAGTAGGAGCGAATACACGCGTCGGAAAGCACCATTACACACGATAAACTACCCTTCAGACCACTAAAAAAATTCTTGCGTCTCTAAAACCGATTTGTTCCACTTCCCCTTTCGCACAGAGTTAGTTCTAAGCGTCAGACAAACAACAAAAAATAGTAGGAGCGAATACACGCGTCGGAAGGCACCCTTACACACGATAAACTACCCTTCAGACCACTAAAAAAATTCTTGCGTCTCTAAAACCGATTTGTTCCACTTCCCCTTTCGCACAGAGTTAGTTCTAAGCGTCAGACAAACAACAAAAAATAGTAGGAGCGAATACACGCGTCGGAAGGCACCCTTACACACGATAAACTACCCTTCAGACCACTAAAAAAATATAAATATTAAATATAAATATATATATATATATATATATATATATATATATATATATATATATATATTATATATATATTAAATATATATATATATATATTTAAAATATAAATATTCAAGAATTACCGGCAACTTGCTCGAAGGCAGGTTTCTTGAGTATAAGGGTGTCTTCCGCAAAGTGTATCGGCTCGATCTCTTATGTAATTTGTGTGTGGCACTTAGAAGTTGCTCTGTGCCAAAGGAGAAATGGAACAAATCATTTTCGACGTAGCCAGAATATTTAAAGTGGTCCGGGGGTAGGTTTTTTGAGCAGAAGGGTGTCTTCCGCAGAGTGTATCGGTTCGGTCTTTTATGTACTTTGTGTGTGGCACTTAGAAGTTGCTCTGTGTCAAAGGAGAAATGGAACAAATCATTTTCGGCGTAGCCAGAATATTTAAAGTGATCCGGGGGGAGGTCTCTTGAGCATAAGGGTGTCTTCCGCAGAGTGTATCGGTTCGGTCTTTTATGTACTTTGTGTGTGGCACTTAGAAGTTGCTCTGTGCCAAAGGAGAAATGGAACAAATCATTTTCGACGTAGCCAGAATATTTAAAGTGGTCCGGGGGTAAGTTTTTTGAGCATAAGGGTGTCTTCCGCAGGGTGTATCGGTTCAGTCTCTTATGTACTTTGTGTGTGGCACTTAGAAGTTGCTCTGTGCCAAAGGAGAAATGGAACAAATCATTTTCGACGTAGCCAGAATATTTAAAGTGGTCCGGGGGTAGGTTTTTTGAGCAGAAGGGTGTCTTCCGCAGAGTGTATCGGTTCGGTCTTTTATGTACTTTGTGTGTGGCACTTAGAAGTTGCTCTGTGTCAAAGGAGAAATGGAACAAATCATTTTCGGCGTAGCCAGAATATTTAAAGTGATCCGGGGGGAGGTCTCTTGAGTATAAGGGTGTCTTCCGCAAAGTGTATCGGTTCGGTCTCTTATGTAATTTGTGTGTGGCACTTAGAAGTTGCTCTGTGCCAAAGGAGAAATGGAACAAATCATTTTCGGCGTAGCCAGAATATTTAAAGTGGTCCGGGGGTAGGTTTTTTGAGCAGAGGGTGTCTTCCGCAGAGTGTATCGGTTCGGTCTTTTATGTACTTTGTGTGTGGCACTTAAAAGTTGCTCTATGTCAGAGGAGAAATGGAACAAATCATTTTCGGCGTAGCCAGAATATTTAAAGTGATCCGGGGGGAGGTCTCTTGAGCATAAGGGTGTCTTCCGCAGAGTGTATCGGTTCGGTCTTTTATGTACTTTGTGTGTGGCACTTAGAAGTTGCTCTGTGCCAAAGGAGAAATGGAACAAATCATTTTCGGCGTAGCCAGAATATTTAAAGTGATCCGGGGGGAGGTCTCTTGAGTATAAGGGTGTCTTCCGCAAAGTGTATCGGTTCGGTCTTTTATGTAATTTGTGTGTGGCACTTAGAAGTTGCTCTGTGCCAAAGGAGAAATGAAAAAATCATTTTCGACGTAGCCAGAATATTTAAAGTGGTCCGGGGGTAAGTTTTTTGAGCATAAGGGTGTCTTCCGCAGGGTGTATCGGTTCAGTATCTTATGTACTTTGTGTGTGGCACTTAGAAGTTGCTCTGTGCCAAAGGAGAAATGGAACAAATCATTTTCGACGTAGCCAGAATATTTAAAGTGGTCCGGGGGTAAGTTTTTTGAGCATAAGGGTGTCTTCCGCAGGGTGTATCGGTTCGGTCTCTTATGTACTTTGTGTGTGGCACTTAGAAGTTGCTCTGTGCCAAAGGAGAAATGGAACAAATCATTTTCGACGTAACCAGAATATTTAAAGTAGTCTGGGGGTAAGTTTTTTTAGCATAAGGGTGTCTTCCGCAAAGTGTATCGGTTCGGTCTCTTATGTACTTTGTGTGTGGCACTTAGAAGTTGCTCTGTGCCAAAGGAGAAATGGAACAAATCATTTTCGGCGTAGCCAGAATATTTAAAGTGGTCCGGAGGTAGGTTTTTTTAGTATAAGGGTGTCTTTCGCAAGGTGTATCGGTTCGGTCTCTTATGTAATTTGTGTGTGGCATTTAGAAGTTGCTCTGTGCCAAAGGAGAAATGGAACAAATCGGTTTTAGAGACGCAAGAATTTTTTTAGTCGTCTGAAGGGTAGTTTATCGTGTGTAAGGGTGCCTTCCGACGCGTGTATTTGCTCCTACTATTTTTTGTTGTTTGTCTGACCCTTAGAACTAACTCTGTGCGAAAGGGGAAGTGGAACAAATCGGTTTTAGAGATGCAAGAATTTTTTCAGTGGTCTGAAGGGTAGTTTATCGTGTGTAAGGGTGCTTTCCGACGCGTGTATTCGCTCCTACTATTTTTTGTTGTTTTGTCTGACGCTTAGAACTAACTCTGTGCGAAAGGGGAAATGGAACAAATCGGTTTTAAAAAATCGCTCCAGGAACGTTCCAAACTTCAACCAGCTGATTTTTATATATATAGCATTGTTATCGTTATGAGACACATTCATTTATCCTAAAAGTTTATTTATACGTTTTTTATTTGTTTTTTTTTATAGTTACTTTTCTTAAATAAAATTGGAAAATAATTCTCTTAATTAAAAATTAATGTATGTTAATTTGTTTTAGATTTAAAAATCAAGCATGGTAATCAACCGTTGAAACATATAACCCGTTATACAGTGGGTAAAAGGGTGAATGACTTACATAATAAACAAGTCAGTGAAATACGTAAAGCGATGAACAGTGCACGTTACGTTTGCACAACGGCCGACATTTGGACTGGTTCAAATAGGAGATTTCTAGGTGTTACTGCTCACTGGGTAAGAAATGTGTTATTGGCATAAGATATAATTAAACTAACTGTCAACGTAACTAAATGGTAATTATTAGATTTCTATACAGTTGTTTATAAAAACTTATAATATCAACAGATTGACGAAAAAACTCTAGACAGAAAATCGGCAGCTTTAGCATTCAGGCGATTTCCCGGAACTCATTCGTTTGACAATATTGCGGAGATGTTAGAAGGAATCCATACAACATTTGGATTAACATGTGACAAAATTATAGCTACAGTTACAGGTAATAGATCTAACTTTGTGAAGGCTTTCCAAGAATTTGGTATATATGACCCAAAATGTTTTTCACAAGGTGATTAAAATATCGTATGCGATAAAGTTAAAAAGTACGGGCACTGCTAGGTTACGAATCTAATTTGGAAAATATGCCATAAGCAGGTTCTGAACATACAACTTGTAGATATGCTGGACGTGTGGGATTGTTTCCACGATGTGGCTGACAACGTGGCAAAATGCAAAATCGAGGGGTGTAAAATAGAAATTCGTGAGGACAATTCTTCAATGTTGTCAGAAATGAAACGCCACCTACATGCGAAACACTGTACGGATTTTAAATGTTTACGTACATACCTCCGTACCTTATAAGGTACGCAAATGTTATATTAGTTCTGAGGGTACGGCAATGTGCAGATTATGTGGGCACATAAGAAAACTGTGTAAACAAGATGTTGGAAATACGTAAAAATATCGGTAATATCGTGAGATGGCTACAGCCATCTATTGCATTAATAATATACTTTCGCGGTTCCATGAATGAATGCTAGATGGCAGATCGTTTCCGCCTAGTAACTATTGCAAGCGGACGCGCGAGCAACGCGGCGCACCGAGTTCAGCTCACGCTAAGATCACGTGACAAGAAGGCGAGTGGAGGGGATGCGCAAGCACGAACGTGCAGAGATACGATCCCGGCCATTCTCGCACATTCTGTCGAAAGTGAAACAGTTCGAGTCACGTACTGGGCATTCTGCCACGATAATACTTTATCGGGAACATGTTCAAGTTCAGTTGAAAACTTATCGCTCGTGTCGTATTAATTACTCATGTTGTATTATTGCCTTTGTCATTGCTCGTGTCGTATTCAACGCTCGTTTCGTTTTAATAGCTCATGTTGTAATATATTCCGTTGCCGTGAGTTTATACACGAGTTTCGCAATACTCAGTCAATATTCAAATCACGAATAATATTATCAAACACGTCAAAGAAAGAGAGAAGAACGACGTATATTCGGGGCTCAGCCGAGCCTTTACTTAATGGTGGACATTTGTTCGAAGTTGGCAATCGAGAGCGGCCATAATTGATTTCGTTCCTCTCATAAAACGAGACGGAATAGCAGCCATTATCCTTAATATCTGGCTCGCATACGGCGAATGAGTTCCCACTTTTAGTGGATGATTTTCCGTCTAAATAAATAGCGGATTATTTATAAAGAATTGGTGGATGCTGCAGATTCCACGATAAGGTACCTTTGAATTTATTATCTCGAATATTCGGTTCTTTTGTCAGATATATCCCTGATGAAAGTGATACTTTACAAGTGCGCACGTGCTAATTCAAATATTCGGTTACCGGACATAACGTTATTTGCTTATATTTGTCCTCAAAGAAGGACGTTTATTATTTATTCAGATTAATAAAAAAAGGAGATAAATTCTTATCTCGGAACGTAAATTCAGTGGAATTCCAATTAATACTTCTGATTGATGCATACATGGATTAGATTGATCATGAAATAATATTCCTTCGAATTCGTTGTGTGTCTTATATATATATTAAGGACTCATATTTCGTTCACTTTATAAAACTCTCTCGTACATACTGTATATAACGAACTTTATGTTAATTTGATAGATTATTACTGTTTAAGATAATATGTTGACTACTCGATTTTTTCGAAATAATATTATAAATTGATTAACGACTTACAACAATTATGAACCGTGCGAACTAATTAACTTCTTTACTCAATTACGTTATGTAAAGTTACTATTGCGTTATGTAAAGTTACTATTGCGATCCTCTTCGTATTTCTTTCGATTAATTATAAGGATTTATGCTACAAAGATTTACTGCTTTCAGTAACGTATATGGAATAATTATATTTACTACTTTCAAGGAAGAAGTTTCGACTTTAATTAAAAAGACAGTTACTGATAGACTGTTAATTTATAACATTATCGAATTTAATTCCTGCATAATTCTTTCATTTATAATAATTCTCACGTTGAGATTTAATGTATTTTGAATTCTTTTGTTTTCTTAATTCCATATTCGTTATCTTAATATGTATTAATTGTGTTCATTCTCTTTATATTATTTTTCGTACTTATATATTTGCTTCGAAGATAATCCCTTGCAGAAGTTCTACATAGAGAAGAGATCACTTATTTCATTTTAATAATTGAAAATATTTAATACATTAAATATTCTTTAATACTTTATTCCTCGATTTTAGTTTGAAATATTTCGTAAATGGATCTCAGTCTTAACCTTAACTTATTATTTGTAATAAGATTCCGTTAAACGAAGGGAATATCTTCTTTACAATGTTTTGTATCGAAATTACATATTTATGATTACATTTATGTTTCACGACCAAATGATAGAATTGATTGTTTTATGAACTCAGTAAATTAACGATTCTATTTCTTAATTTGAATATCGTTTCTCCTTCTTCACCATCCTTAGCTCACGCAACATACGGGGCGTGTACACAAGACCATGCTCGGGAGCTGTCAAGACATGCAGAAGAACAGCATCCAAACTGGAGAAATGAGTAAGTACATATTAAAAAAAATAAAATAAAATCTACATACGGCAAATCTGACAATATCATTTCATTGCAGACTTCCCTCTGAAGGGCGGCGCGAAACTATAAAAAAGGCAATCGCAAATTTGTTGCGATATATTTGGGTTCAAGTTCGAAATATTTTTTATAGAATTTTTAATTCTGATCTTCGTTACATGGACAACACTAACAATATACAGTTAACTGACATTGCGAAACTCGCAATAATATTTAATTCGTGATTCGTGTTTTAAAGCTGGTATAAATCACAAATCAATATTGAATTGTGAATTCAAATAAAAAAATCAAATAGATAAATTGTCTTCATGTTCAAATTTCTATCTGGAGGAATTAGTAAATGTACAAGAAAATTTGTATTTCAAACTTGTGCCAAAATTACTTTAAAATTGTTTAGTTCTGATTAAAGTTCCAGCTTCTTTTTGAAGAGTAAAAGAGTATTTTTATGTTTATAAGATAAATAATTTTCCCATTTGCTAACAGAGCACGGTAATGTTCGCATATATATGTATATAATATTTATTTTTAACAAAGTCCTGCTTTGTTTCCGGTGTCGAGTATTAACAACGAAGTATTAACAACGAAGCTCATTATTAGTATCCAGACATTGTCCAGATTTTCTCGATTTTTCAGCCGAAAATTCGTAATTTTTTCTAGAAAGTTAGATCTCGAAAAATTTTCACGTGGTGAACCAGTTTGATGTGTTTTAAATAGTTTTATTATATGTGTAAAGACGTGAAAGAAATGTTTTAGTTACATATATTTAATCTCGCATGACCGCTCTGACCTTACACTAGTAAGTCGCACGCGCGTGCAACCTTGACTTTCAGAGCGAGTTGTGCACGGAGAGGAATGAGAGAAAGAAGGCGCGTACTTAGTTCATTCTACTGTTTTTTGTTGTAAAAATGGCGAGATTGCTTTCAACCAAATCATTGAGGTCATTATGCTCATTTAGAGAGATTGATGCCATTAAAGAATTAAAAAAATCAAACGAGAAACCACTTCAACAACAAATTCAACAGCTCAAAAAATCAAACGAAGAATTAAAAAAAGAATTATAAAACTCAAACAAACAGCTCAATTCAAGGCTTAATGAGACTGGCTAAAAGTAAAAAAAAAATTAGAGCATTTACCAACTTAATATGGATTTTGACCTTAGGCGAAGACGCACGAATCAGTAAAAAAATTATTGACAAATATCTACGACATCCACGACAGATCAAATTCTTTGAAGAAGAATCAAGTTTTTCTATAGAATCTCTTAATAGAGATATACGCGTAATAATTAAACATCGAAACAGAATTGCGCATTGCAAGAGAGAGGAGGTAAATAAAATGTTAAATGAATTTTATAACTAGACTATTTCGTTACAAGAAATTGAAAAAAAATTTCTTGTAACAAAATATATTTTAAGTTAAAAAATTTAATTGTAAATATTTAATTGTAATTGTAAATATATTTTAAATTAAAAAATTTAATTGTAAAAATTTTATGACAAATTAAATTATGAAAAAAAGAAGAAAAAAATTAAGGTATATATAAAACCGAATAGTTCTGAATAGCTCATCTGAAGCATTTTGAAGAGTACTAGAGTTCCTGATAAAAAAAAAATTTTTAATTTTTTTCAAAAAACAAAAAAAAAGTGATTTAAAATCAAAATAGTTTTAAGTAGCTCATTTGATTCCTTTCGAAAAGTTCTAGAATTCCTGATAAAAAACTGCAAAAACTTAGAATTGTTTCAAAAAATCATCATCAAAACGCAAATGACATTCACGGCAGACCTTCGAAGTCGAATATCTCCTTAAAACTCCCATCAAAACGCCTGCAACTCTACTCTACTAACTACTAGTGATCCGGCCACTAGTTAAGAAGATATTCGAAGATGCAACGGATGAAATTCGACTAAGACCCGTTTCACACGTATCCGACACTGGAGACTACTGACGCTGGGTATCCGATCGCGAAGTGTATGGATTAACATGGGAGCATTAACAGGTTTGTCCGATAGCCAATTTGTGAAAACAAAAAAAATCGATCGGGTACCCAGCATCGGTAGTCCGGCGCTGGATACCTACGTGTGAAACGTCTTAATCTTTCTGTCCGTAAACGATACGGACACGGCACGATTATGTCTAAATCAATCTTAAATCGGAAATATATTCACGAAGGGAGTTCGTTATACGAGTAATATTGATACAAATCTCGCAGCATCGAAATATACGCGTATAATCGATTAAAGATCTAACGATAAAATTATTGTAAACAATATCAAAGAGTAAAACGCATAATTTAATGCATCAAGTACAGACATTCATGGCGTATTAAAAAGTTGAAGAAAGTTACGTGCAACGTGCGTAACTTTCTTTCATTTAAAAAAGAAATGTATAATTTTATGATATAATGAGAAATTCTTTTTCTATACGGCTAATTCACTGCAAATCCAAGTGTGTTGTTTTAACTAAAGCTCTTTTTACACATTTCTTGTCGTTTTGAATGATGCCATTTAACACGGTTGAACATATTAACACGATTAAACTTGTTAATTTAACACGCAACAAAACATGTAAAACGAGCTTCAAATGTGTCATTTTTAAACGTATATATGCATGTAGAAATGACACACTTGGATTTACAGTGTCTGATAAAATGGTTTGCAATTACAATTAATTACAAAGTATTCTATACATACAATCATTAGTCTACATAGGGTAGAAAGGGGCACGTTGTCACACGGGGCACGTTATCACAACGGCTTTATTTAAAAAACTAATAACCACAGGGCAGCACCCGTCATTCTCAAAACGTGTTAGTGTATGCCCATCTTTGGTGTGTTTACAGTGTTCAGATTGTTCCAGCCGTGTTGACGTAAAATCAACTTGAAAGTTTTTTGCGACCGTAAGTAAAATTTTATTGTCTAATATTCAACGTACTGGACATGAAGCTTATGTTTTTTCAGAATAGACTTTTATATTATCTTAGTAGTACTTTTACCTACCGCGTGCAATACTACTTAGTAGTACTTTTACCTACCGCGTATGTACTTTTACCTACCGCGTGCAATACCTAACCTTATGAATATTTCAAACGTGTCGGCCATGAGGCTGTTTGAAGTAAAAAAATGCCCTCGGGGCACGTTGTCACGAATTTGATGGGAATCTATTGCGAATCTTCGGATGACGATAACGAGTAAAAATATTTTATGTTTAATCACCGACATGATTATAAAAGAAAAAATGTGTATCAATAAGTTGCGCATTCGAGTGAAATTCTTGTATTTAGATTAAGACGAAAACTTCGTGCTTTTTGAACTTTTTTAAAATAAAATAAATGTTTCTGTGAAGGATTTTACTTTTTTACATTGCAGCGCACTATAATATATTGATATTTACGTTGAATACAGTTTGGATAACATTTTGCATGCAATAACATTTGATGTGACAACGTGCCCCGGTCACGGGGCACGTTGTCACAAGCGACCTGTCGTTATTTATTGTTATGTAACAACTGTAGAGTAACAATCACACAAAATTCGATACTGTCCAATTGAAGCTGAGGGTTCACTCGAAATTTTGGCATATCGAAGTACTCTTAAATATTGAATGTAAAAAATACAAAAAATATTGAACCAAATGTGTGACAACGTGCCCCGGTCTACCCTACTCTATATAAATAAAAAAATGGTATAGTTACTATAACTCTCCCTACGCATTAAATATTAAAAGATAAAATTTAAACCAATACCTTAAGTTAAATAACATTTTGTTCTTTTTAATTACCTTGTGTCGAAATTTATTATTTTAACACAAATAATGTTATTTTAACTCCATTGATTAGTCAAATTATCATTAAATTAACATTGTTTTAGTTAAATTAACTCTTTAGAGGCCAGGTTATAAGATAATCTTAAAAGACGTGCCTGACGAGGGTTTTTTTTTTTTTTTTTTTTTTTTTTTAATGTACATAACTATGTACACAGGCCCCTAAAGGGTTAACGACATATTGAGTAGCAAAGATGGTCTTACTTCGCGTGGCCAAAATACCAGAAGAGAGTTCACGCCGGCGAAACTGGAAACGATCAGTTAGATTACATGATCGGAGGCACTGTTGGCCATGTACCAAACCCGCGGCCGACCGACCAATCGCTCGTCGATCCGCGTTAAGTATGCGATCGCGTATACACGTACTCGTTATCTCGGACCTACTACCGGTTATCACGCTGGCCACGACGGCCTCGCTCCCGTCCACGTTGCAAAGCGGCAAGACTACTACCTTTTGTAAATCGTGGCAGAAAGGAACGCGAAAAATTCAAGTGGCCTGAAAACTACGCTGGTGCGAACATTGTCGTATTGTATCGAAGAAGTCAGGCTATCTCAGGCCCTTGATTCTCTGCACGAGTCTCTTTGGGCCTGGGGTCAGAGTCAGTTTACTGGTCTGATGATGCGAATATATAGCCTCTCCTAGTCAAGTCATGCGCCCACCTGCCAGTGGTCTCGCTGGATCGCTGCAATGGGGCTGTTCCGATTCAGTACGGCTCGGTCGCAAGATCTGATGTCGGCTGGCCAGCGCGTTCTGCAGTAACCAAGTGGCGTCAATGGCGATCTGACTGCGCCTCTAAGAGCTGTAGTGATACGGGCCCAAGTACCGCTGGTGAGTTGTGGAGCCAAGAAAGGGCACGGTTATCTAGAAAGCTCTCGGCTGTCAATCCGTTTGCTCCCCAACACGCAGTAAATATAAAAAATGAGTGAATGAATGAATCTTCACGCCCGTGTTCTCGGTTGGTCCGGGCACGCACAATGCGAGATTGATGAATCGGTTAGTGCAGAGACACCCACTGACTGCGTAGATGGCTCCTCGAGAGTAGGCGCTAGTTATCGGGTATAGAAACGATTACGCCTCTTGACGCACGAGACTCATGCCACGAGTACCCGTGGCCTCCAATAGCCTTCTTCTTCTTCTTTGTAAATTTTATGGCACCTAATCCTCCTCAAGATCACATAACGGCTAAGAACAAGTCGAATATAATAAATACAGACTCGAAAGATTCAATCCAAACTCGGCGCTGATTGCATCAGCAATCTTCAAAAATCATTCAGGACAAAACACGTCCGAACATGTCCATGGTCTCGACGAGACTTGCTCCAGTAGCCGTGTCAAATTAAAATAGAAATAAATAGTAATTAGTTATTTCGTGAATGGATATCCATATGTGTCAAACGCAGTGCACGGGCACTGGTTTCAAGCATGCCCGACGCCGGGGATCGACTCGCAACGGTGGCGGGATTCGCGTCCGCTTCTCCCACGTTGCAAGGCCGGCCAACTTCGACTCCCCGGCTAAAGTAAAAGATAATCGCATGCTTTAATGGGCTTGGAACCCTTAAGGGGGTGTCATTCGGCTGATTCGATTCGAAGTCGTGTGTCAATGAGACCCCTTCGTCAGGACTGGAATACGATTGGGCCTGATGATCGATCAAATGATGCTTTCGCTTGAACCGTGACTGACCTATCTCGCGAAAACCCTTTGCAAATGGATTGTTATTGATTTTCAACTTCGCGATGTTCTCGTTTTGGTATGCCGTCACCGCGATAAATTCCGTCTCCTTAAAAGCGAACAACGCGGCTGAATGAGTAAAGAGCTCGTTGTAGTTCTTCGCATCGAAGCAACGGACTATCTAGATCCTAGGAATGTATTTGTGCATCGATGTTAATACCAAGTTATTGTTGGGGTCGTTGATGTTGTACGTGAGCTTCAATTTATTGAAGCTGATTGTCCATCCAGTGGCTCCCCGTTGCCGGACTCTCGGGATGCTTATAAATCCTATAGCCAAAGGGCTGTTGCGGCTCTGCCGGCCCCACGAAACTCCAGCCACCCATATTGCTGTTCTCGCCCCCGTTCTGGTATCCACAGTACTTGTGGCAGCGATCGGAAGCCGGTGCGATCTTCATAAGAACATAATAATTCTTACGTTTCTCCAAATCGTTTACGTTTATTTAAACGGACGAAAACATGCGCCGGCCGCTTTTGGTAATTATCATTTCTGTATTATTCTCGTAGAATTGCTACCAGAGGTTTCGATTAAGCAGCTCCACGTTGACTCCGCGCAGCAATAAGGGTTGAAATACCCATTCACTTGAATTGATCCTCTCACCTAATTTGCGTTGTAGAGCGATCGGTGACTGTGCGAAGAGTGGCAATGCCAGTTGCATATTCAGTTCCAGTAGCATCAGTGCGTTGTTTAAATTCTGAAGAAACATCTCCGATGATCGACGTTTCTTCTCCGATACCGTCAGTGTAAGGTATAAAGCAAATACAGAAATGATCAGAACAAACGTCGAAATCACGTGCAGTTGTAGAAAGGAACTGAGACAACCGGTTCTCGCCTACCAGTGACCTACCACAAAACGGGATCAGTGCAATCCGCCGAAGCTAGGCGAACTATATGTGTCGTCGGTCGTTCGGCGCCAACATATGAGACAACTATGTGTCCATGAACCTCTTGTCCTTTCTGCCGCGGTTTATAAAAAGTAATATATAAAGTAACAAACATATAACGTACACATAATAATTTTAAATGCCATAATCTACTAAGCCAGTTAAAATAAATATTAACTCATTACGCGTTGTTAATCCATTTGTCCATTAACTTTCTCTTTTTTTAACCCTTTAGGGGCCACACATCGATCCCGTTGGAGTAAAATGTTATAATTTATAAGGTAGTCTTAAAAAACGTCTCTTATGAAAGTTTTTTAGTTTTGTTTTTGTTATTTTTTTTTTTTAGTACATAATTATGTACATAGGCCCCTAAAGGATTAAAAATGTTCAGATACTGTCTGTTCCTTTTCCTGGTAATTTCAGTAGTCTCATCCTGCACTTCTTCAAGCTTCTCACATATTATACATATTTGCCTTTCCGCTAAATCTCGATCAGTCGAACTCAAGATATTAAGATTCTCTAATGATTCGATAATATTCCAACAACGTTCAGATGAAGAAATTATTAGATTAATGTGTGTACAAATGGCAACAACTGGCTTCTTTTATGTACAGTTTACATTAATGATATATATTAGCGATATTTAGACCCTGATAAAAGTATGTGCACGGAAAGAACGGTTTTGCCGAAGTATCTAAAAATTTAGCTAAATATTCAGATTTGAAAATAATTTTGTTACACCATTAAAATAATTATAGTAAGTCGCTGAAATATGGCGATTCTGTAAAAAAAAATTGACATTTTAGCAATCAGTTTAAGTTCTACATAATTATTTTGATCAACCACCAAAATTATTTTCAGATCTGTATCTAGCTAAATTCTTAAATACTACGGGTACAAAATTCCGTTTTGTGAAGCGCAAACGAAAGCCAGAGACTTGCAGAGTTTCTTATTCACGCATCATGGAAATGCACGCCCTTAATCTACACATACGGAAAGAACGGTTTTCTGTTTGAAAATAATTTTGTTGCACCATTAAAATAATTATAGTAGGTCGCTGAAGTATGATGATAATGCTGTAAAAATTTTGATATTTTAGTAATCAGTTTGATTGTTTTACATAATTATTTTGATGATGCAACAAAATTATTTTCAGATCTGTATCTAGCTAAATTTTTTGATACTTCAGCAAAACCGTTCTTTCCGTGCACTATTCTTCTGTACACTCTTTACAAATATAGAAAGAGGATATCAAAAATAAAAATGCGTTAAGTCATTACAATGTTAAATTTACGTAAAAATCCATGTACACGGGAAATCTCGAGATTTTTCTCTTTTTCTCTCTCTCTCTGATGCGGTAATGAAAACTCACGTTTTCACGCCAAATCGCGTATTACGATATCGTATTAAAACTTATGATAAACGACTGTTTCGGCCAAACTTCAACCGATAACGTAATGTGCGCCTTTAAATATCAAAATAAAAATACATAATTATACTCAATGTATACAAAATAGAAAACAATAGACGTTTAGCTTGTACACGTAAGTGAATCTCGCGTATCATTAATGTATATATTATAAATGTGTATTTGGCGCCTTCTTTTTGCCTTTTTTGAAAATTACATTTACGTGGTATCATTAACAAAACGATATTTTCACAAGCTCGGACTATTCAGTATATCCGCTGTAATCTACTTTTCATTAAAAAGTACTCTTTTGTGAACTATTCATCATCATATACTGTAAGTACCAATAAATTCTAGATTTAGTAAAAACACAAGATAAATGCTATCATTTATCAAAACTCATTTAACCGAGCAATTAAGGGGAAATACCCAATTGGAAAGTTCGAAAAAATTGATTGTTCAATTTTTGCATTCCAAGCAAGGTGGAGGACTTATATTATGGACCTGGAATCGATGATTCTATGTAAGTTGAAAAATTTTCGCGATTTATTTATTGTTCAATTTTCAAACGCGTTTTTCTCGAAACCATGTTAAAAATCGGTGACCAAAATATCTCGGCAACCACGGAACCGATCAATTTGAAATTTATAGAGGTTATTCTATACATAATTATCTAGTCTGTGTCGTAGGATTTTTTTTTTAAGTGACTTAGTTTTTTTTATCGGCAAAATAAACCTGAATTTTTTCCTAAAAATCGAACCCTTAAATTCAAACGCCCGCCAATTTGTCAAAAATCGATATTTTCAAAAACCCCTACGACTAAGACTAAATTATAGTGTCAATTTTAATAATCTTTTTGGTCTTTTTGATTCTGATGATTACAAATGAAATGGGAGTGGTCACCGCGGAGGACCTTTTTTTTGTGGCAGTCGACAGAACCCATGAATACTCCGTCAATATTGAATATTTTTTAATAAAAAAAATTTAACATATTCTTAAAAGTGTGTACTTTCATGTAGAAAAAATACCAATACCATAGTTCATATAGGTTTCCTTAAAAAAATTCACAAAAATTGCTTTTTTTCGCGCTTCTAATTGGGTATTCCCCCTTAATTATACGGATTTAATTTTAATTGTCATATACAAATTATCGAATTCTCTGATAAAAATTCGAACAAATTTAGATTTTGTATTAGACATTTAATCATTATGCAGTCTAATACAAAATCTAAATTTGTAGAATATAAAGTTTATCTTTATTTTGCATATAATAGTAAAAAGAAAATACCTTATTAATTATTTCGGTTGGTGTGGAAGAAAATTATTTAATTTTCAGATCCACTTAAGGTATATAGGTACTAATACCCGGACACTTAAGAGTAGGTAAATGTACCAATGCCTGGACACGTATCTATGTCTGGATACCTTTAAAAAAATATAAATTTATGGAAATAAACGTTTGGATACCATGACTAAAGTTTCAAACTACAAAAAAAAATTTTTTTATCTTTGATTTTAATTCGCGTTAAACTTATAAATAATAACTTTCACGTTCTGATAAGAGTTCCGTTTTTTAGTAGAACTCTAAGAATGAATTTCTGAAAGGAATTTCTATGATCGAAAACGATCCAATCACTAGTTAAGAAGATATTCGACTTCGAAGGTCTGCCGTAAACGTCATTTGCGTAAGTTTTGATGATGATTTTTTAAAACAATTCTAAGGTTTTGGAATTTTTTACTTATCAAGAACTCTAGAACTCTGCTAATCACGAACAAATGTAATACTCGGATTAAACGCAACGCATTAAAAATCTATTTTTTGTTATACGACTAAAGTTATTCTCTTGAGAATCAAAAATTCCGATGCGTGGTAATTGCTTTCAAAGTGTCAAGGTTTCCAAAACAATTTTAAGGATCTAAAAATATGAATTTGTTTATACTGAATTTTGTGAGAAATTTTGTAACGCGTGTGCACCATGTGATTTTGCCTAATTTTTTTGTAGTATCGGTGATGTGCGACGCGCGAAAGTGTAAGTACAAAAGAATTGTTTGACGTAAGCATGCAATGAGTTTCTACACCATATGCATAAAAAGAATGGATCGTCTGACGACACGATAGAAGAAAATGTTATCGCAAAAAAAATGCAAGTATCGTGTCTGTACGGTCAAAACGCAGCGTAAGGCTTTTTACATTTGCATTATATTGAACGCACTTTATATTCGTTAAAAATGATAACTATCCTAACTATTTGAGTGGCAAAAGTCAATGAGCATTTGGTACATTTATGACAGACAATTGTTATATTACAATCTTCGTCATTTTAATCGCATTTATCGATAAAGAAACTGATAATAATATCCATATTGTATCACCAGTTACATAAATCTGATAGTTATTGTTACGTGATACACAAATTGTTCCTATCATCCCTCAAAGAGTCAGGAGTTCAACGTTCTTTGCTCGAAGTGAAGAATTTTCTCCCTCCCCTCCCTTCTCTGTGATTATTCATTTCTGTTCGACGCGAGAATCGATTTCTCAAAGAACCTCGAGATATTTATTATTATACTATCATTTGCTCCAAAGAAGATATTTTTATAGATTACACTTTACGCCAAATTCCTGCTGTGCAACGTAATATGAATCATATGACATTGCGTTGCGATGCATTGCATTGCACTGCATTGTATTAACATTTTTTACAGGGTGTATCGAAAGTCGTACGCTCTCTTTCTGCCGCAGTTATCGTGAATAAACAGATCATAATAAATTAAAAAATAAATTAAAATAATTTGAAAAAGGGAAAAGAGTAATGGAATTTTTTCTTTGATTGATTAATTTTTATAATTGGGCAGATTTTTTTATCTACGGCTCTTATTTACTCAAATGTTTAATAATTAAATGACTGTGCAATTTAATGGAATTTCCAATGAATAACATACTATTTATCGCATGATCTCGTACAGAAAGAGTGTAAGATGCTTCAGACACCCTACCCACGTTTCAGTGTATTATATTACTATATATACTATATAAGCATCTTGCACTCTTTCTGTACGAGATCATGCGATAAATAGTATGTTATTCATTATTGGAAATTCCATTAAATTGCACAGTCACGTAGATATATATAAAATAGAAAAGAAGGAAGAAAAGAAAGAGGATGATAAGGAGAAAAAGAAGAAGCGGAAACAAGAGTGACTATAAGTTGCTGATTTCACATATTAAATGTCATAATCATGGAAAATACATCGGAAATGAAAGCGATAAGTAATGAAATGGAACATAATTCGAGTGAAGAATCAACAGAGAGATTGAGAGAATTGGAAGAAATTAGAAATGGTAAGTAAGAATAATAATTAATTAGTTAATTGTATATAGATGTTTAAATCGTTTATACGATTTCTTTCAATATATAAAATTTCAGTATTAGAAGATGGTGAGGACGAGATATTAATAACTGCAATGATTGAATTTGAAAGATCATAAGATAATATAACATTAGAATGTGAGAAGGAAGAAAATTGTATGGAGGAAAAGAAGGAAGAAAAGAAGGAGGATGATGAGGAGAAAAGCCTGGAAAAGAAGCGGAAACAAGACGCTGACAATTGTATATATGGAGGAAAAGAAGGAAGAAAAGAAGGAGGATGATAAGGAGAAAAGCCAGGAGGAAAAACTTATCATTCCCTGTTCAAACTTTCAATACCAATTGATGATGGAGCTAAATCTAATATAAGAGGAAACTCTCAAGCTGCACGTGAACTGATCTCTGCTAAACTCATCATATGGGATGAGGTGAGCATGACGGTTGGGCATGCCTTAACAGCAGTTGATAAACTCTTCAAGGATCTAATGAAGAATCCTGAAGACCATTTGAAGGAAAAGTTATTTTATTTGCAGGAGATTTCAGACAAAATCTCCCAGTAGTACCTCATGCACATAAAGCAGCCATAATTGAGTCGACTGTCAAATACAATCTTATATGGAGAAATGTAATTCAGGTTAAATTACAACAAAATATGAGAACTGCGGATAAAAAGGAATTTGCAAATTGGCTAATGCAACTAGGAGATGGTAAATTGTCAAATACGGATGGGTTACATCTTGATACAATTAAAATCTCCCAGGATTTTATATCAAAAGAATCTATTATTACTGAGATTTTTTATGATAAAATCACCATGAAACAGATTAGAGAAAATCCAGATCGAGCAATTCTTTGTCCTAAAAATGAAGATACTTTCAAAATTAATGACGAAATCCTTCGTCTAATGGAAGGAGAAGAAAAAAAATATCTCTCAATTGACTCTATTGTGAGTGATGATCCACAAAAGCAATTGAATTATCCGACTGAGTTTTTAAACTCTATATGACACCTTCTGGAATGCCAGTTCATCGACTTAAAATAAAAATCAGTGTTACAATTATCTTATTAAGAAATTTAAATACTAAGAAAAGACTTTGCAATGGCACAAGATTTATTGTTACTGATTTGAAACCTAATCTTATTTATGCGAAGGTTCTAACTGATCCTGCCCGAGGCCAGATTGTCTTCATCCCAAAAATCGATTTCATTACAAATGACTCGGAAGTTCCATTCAGGCTTAAACGGAGACAGTTTCCTATTCGAGTATCATTTGCTATGACAATAAATAAATCCTAAGGACAAACTTTACAAAAAATTGGGATTTATCTGCCACATCCTGTATTTGCTCATGGTCAACTCTATGTGGCATTTTCTAGAGCAACCAAAAAGGAAAATGTCAAAATTAAGATTGATGAAACGAGCAATCAAGGACATCTCATTGAAGAAAATCCAAAATCTTATACAAAAAATATCGTATACAGAGAGGTTTTATAAATTAAAAAATTAAAAAAATGTATGAGAGCTAATAATATAGCGGGTAAACGGTGGGTACTTAGAAGTAGTGATTTGGTATGAGAATAAATTGTCGAGCATTTCGTGCAATATTTCTTGCGCATGATTTTGTTTTACAATCTTGTCTCGATTTTTTAATATCAAATTTCATATTTGTCTCGTATTTATCAAGCCGCCGTAATCAATCGAGCAAACAAGCGAGATCAAGCAAAATTCTCAAAAGAACAAGATAAAAATTTCGAGATTCTTTTCATATAACTGAACATTCTATCGAAGTTTGACATGAATTGTGAATATAGCAAAACTCGCTTTTGTTTTTGTTATTGACGAGCAAATTCAAATCTCGTTTCAATCTCGTCTCGATGTCATATAGCTAATATAAAATATTAAAGTTTAATATTATAGTTAAAAAATAAAAAATTAAAAATGAAACGAGTATTATCTGAAAAGGAAAATCATATTGAGTTAAGACCGAAGACTTCAAAATATCTTCAAGCGTTTACAATAATTAATCTTGAAAATAATACGAAATTCGCAACGTGTAATTTGTGCCCTGGAAAAACAATAAAAATGACGAATGGAAATACAACTGGTGTAAAGAGACACTTAGTGCGGGAACATTCCGAATTATACAGCCAAATTTGCGGTACAGATGCGGAAACGTCAAATAAGGTAACACCGATCTCAATATTTTTTATCTCTAATTTTGCGCATTTGAATTGTTCAAAATTATACCGATTGCTTATTTCATTTCGTGTTTGACCGTTAAACTGCATTTTTTCATTAAAATAGCGTATTTTTCTAAAAAATTTATCTATATACGTAACATACACAATCTGCAGAATTTTGAGATTTGTTCCGATCCTCAAAAGTGGCCATTCCAATAGGAAACGAATAATCAAACATAAAAAATATTATTTTCTAAAAAATAAATGTTTCTAGGGATCTTTTATGTTGTTAATTCAATTTTAATCACAGATTTATTTTAGATATTGAACCATTAAATTTACTTAAACTTTTTTTACTTTTTTCTACTAGATTTAATCACGCAAAAAACAAATCGTTATCAGTCACAAGAATTAGCTTAGCATTGCATGGATAGCATATACACACATGTATATATTGATATATTTAGTATTAAAAAGATCACATGTATCACCCAAAAAAAAGTAATTTACTTATTAAGTGAAATTTCCTGTAATCTCATATTCTAAGCAAAAGCTTTTACAGAAAGAGTATTCCTCTTCCAATAAAGTAGACTAATCATAAAGAATCTATTGGTTATTATTTTAACAGTTTTCCTCTTGTATTAATAGGAATATGTTTTCTTTATGCGGAATGCTTTCTTACATGCAATACGAGAAATACGAAAAACAATGTGTGTCGCTGCGTTCTACCGTGATTAATCAAACATCATGTTGCGTATGCACAAGATAGACGCACTACTCAAGGATAACTTTCAGTGCTCAGAGATAACTTTTCTGCGTATTTGTGTCATGTGTTGATGTGTGTAGTGTTGTGATCATAGGAAAGAATTATTGTTTACTTCTGGTGTTACTTCTCCATCAAGTTATTTCATCATGAGTGAAATTGTTGCATCATGAAGGTTAATTATGGCATTTTCCGTGAATCGATGAAACCTTCGTGATGGAACAATCTCACTCATTATGAAACAACTCGAAGGAGAAGTAACACCAGAAGTAAACAGCAATTATTTTTTTTTATCACAACACACATCAACACACGGCACAAATAAATTTATTTAGGAACAGCCAGACTTATATTGCACAAATACACACAAAACAAACTTCCTTTAACTGCAAGAATATTATGCTAATATTGTAGAACATTTTGCTTAGAACATTTTTCTCTTAACCTTATAGGATTCCTCTTGAGGCCATATATAAGAATAAAATCCTCTAAGATTTAGAGGATTCCGCCAATACGAAAATTATTTTTTCTTGGGTGATATACATATATTATATAACATAAATATATTAATAATACATTTAGTATTAAAAATATCATAAACTTATTAGCACACTCAAAAGTGGCTATCCCGGCAGTCTAAAGATTGAATAAGACAATAATAATACTGATATATTTTCAGAGTGGAAATAAAAGTCGAGTTTTCTCACAAGAACAATTTGAAACTATGCTGGTTGATTGGGCTGCAAAAAAGTATCTTCCTTTTAACTTTTTTGATGATCAATCGACTCAAGATTTGTTTCACTACCTTCATCGCGGTGTAAATATTCCAAAGCATGATGGAATGCGATCCAAAACTTTAGAACGATTCTCTAAAATGCAGGCAATAGTGTTCAAGATACTTCACGACAATGTTTCGAATATTTCTTTTACTATTGACGCTTGGACGTCAATAGCTCATAAATCTTACTATGGGATAACGGCTCACTTTATTGATGATCAATGGAACATTCAATCTCTAGTTGTAGATTTTGCACCTTCTAATGGTCGTCATTCTGGTAAAGATATTGCCAAAATCTTTTACAAGAGCTTAAAACCATGGAATCTCCTTTCTAAAGTACAAGGCATAACTCTCGACAACACTCTAAAAAATCCAAAATAAGACATGTTTGAATTTCAAACATTTTTCTACAGAAAGTGACTAATTTTCAGACAACAGCGCTATACTCAGTTATTTTTCCTCATTGCACAAAGTTCTTCAAATGTTTGATACTAAAGCATTAAATGTAGTAAGATGTTTATATGCAACTTACTTCGGTGATCAATCAAACGTTTTTGTAAAAATAAGACAGTTTTCTCTTTTCAAACATTTTTGAACTTATAATATTTTACTGATTTGAAATCAAACACTTTTGGTCTTAAAAGAAATATATACAAATGACGCAGCAGCCTAATGCTCAGTGACGATATTGCAGGTGATTAATTCCCTCACAGAACACTTTTGAAGAAAGTAGTTTTATTAAAGTTTTAGGTAAAGAGATGTAACGATGCACCCCCAAACATGCATCGTTCCGGCAGGAACACCACGCCGAAACCACCCAGCCGACCACCCGCGGGGGTGAAGAACGGGCACGGTGTGCCCAGCGTATTTTTAATCGTTCTCACATGCAATGTTAGGAAGTCCGCGAATGGACTTAACGCGGCAACCGCTTCACCGCGCCGAGCGGTGCCGAAGGCGGCCGAAGACCGCCGAACGCGATCACGGCGTCAGGGCGCCGCGATCCCCGATCGCTCCGCCGCATTGGCCCGGCGCTCGCGATCGCCGTCGTTACCCCCACCATGCCGCGACGCCGCCGCGACGCGTATATAAGCCCGGCGTCGCTGGCACAGAGCGCGATTCCCGATCATCCGTTTTCCCGACAACACCGATCCAGAATTCCCGCACTAACCCGAGTCGAAATTTTTCTCCTATTTTCGACCTCAATGTTTAATATAACACCTACTTTCGACCAAAATGTTCGACCTAACACCTACTTTGATACTATAAGCAGTCACATCACCCTATTTTGAACCTCTTCAACCTCTGGCTCCTATTTAGAATCTGACAATTCTGTTTGAAAAGAAATCATGCTTCTACTTTAATGTTCCTAACGTTTTCTTAATTTATTTATTGCATTTAGTTAATTTTTATTATTATAGGTTTATTATATTTTCGATTAAATATTATATATGATTTATTAAACGTTTATAATAACGTTTATAATAAATGTTTATAATAATGGTTCTCTCTATTTATTAATTTAATCAAAAATAGTAAAAACAAAATTAAAAGGAATTTTATTAGGTTAATAATAATAGTTATATTATTGATAACTAAAAAAAATAATTTTATATATGACGTATAAATTATTATTTATATAAAATTGTATTTTTCTATATTATTTTTTCCTTCTTTCTCTCTTTTTTTTTTATTTATTAAAATAATTCAAAATAAAATTAAAAGAATGTGTGTATGTATGAGTACGCATGCGTATATGTGCAACTAAAGGTAGGAAATTTTAAATATATACAAAACTATTACAAAACATCTTTCTTTTTGTTATTACTTCTTATAATTACTTATCTTCATATATTTACATATTACTAAATTTACGATAATTGAATACCCAGTAAGCAAGGAACATTAAATTAACGTTTAAAAATATTGACTTTATGTGTATTTTTTAAACGTTTTTTAATAATATTATACACATATTTAAAAAATATTATTTCGTAATATGATTTTTCTGAATGTTGTTAAAATATTTTAAAAACGTTACAGAAAATATTTTTCAAATGTTACTCTGACATTTATTTGAGATTAATGCAACAGTTCAAAATTCCTTGTAATTTGGACTTGGAAATAACGTTGGTAGTATATTAATTTTCTGTTATTAGAATGTTATTGTTTTATATTGTGCCCAACGCTCATCGCGACAGCCATGATGCGTACATTTACGTACGATGCGTGAGTGCGTATACACCAGGGCCGGTAAACTCCCTTGTTCTCGCGTTGCCAGTGTTTGTAGCGCCTCTACAAATCTTGCCCCACCTTTGAGGAACTAAAATTCAATATGGCTGTCGATTGTTGTCAGCTGCGGTCAGCTGCTGTTGGCTGCTGTCGTGAACTTTTAGCAACGTGGTTCGCATTCAGTTCACATTGTCTGTCGTGGTCTGTCGTAGTGCATTGCATAAACGTAGAACGTTTAAATATATTTTTTAAACATTGCTAAAGGTAATTAGAAGTAGTGTGAAATAGAAAAATATGGCAAGATCGTGCTGTGTACAAGGATGCAAATCGGGCAAGATAGTGCCGTCACATGGGATTCCTACCAATAAAGAACGCCGCAAACGATGGTTACAGATTTTGAAGCTTAATATTACAGATGAAGACGTTATAAAACAGTTACGAGTGTGTCATAAACATTTTCGTGAGAATGATTACTCTTGCAGTCCAAGATATCGAAGATTATTAAATACTGCTGTCCCATGCATGGAATTAGCATGCTCAGAAGAGGCGGGTACACAACTCCAACAAGAAGAAGTATTCCAGCAACAGACAGAAATGACAATATCTCAAAATAGAGAAGAAATTCAAGAGAGAATGGAAGTGCTGCATCAGCAACAAGAGAGAATGGAAGTGTTGTACCATCAGCAACAACAGGAAATGAAAGTATTGCACCAACAGCAAAAAGAGAGAATAGAAATGCTGTCTCAAAAGCGAGAAGAAGTTCAAGAGAGGATGGAAATGTTACATCACGAGCACGAAGAGAGAATGGAAATGGTGTCCCAAGAGCAAGAAAAAATTCAAGATAGAATGGAAATGTTACATCACGAGCACGAAGAGAGAATGGAAATGGTGTCCCAAGAGCAAGAAAAAATTCAAGATAGAATGGAAATGTTGCATCACGAGCAAGAAGAGAGAATGGAAATGTTGTCCAAAGAGCAAGAAAAAATTCAAGAGAGAATGGAAATGTTGCATCACGAGCAAGAAAAGAGAATAGAAATGGTGTCCCAAGAGCAAGACAAAATTCAAGAGAGAATGGAAATGTTGCATCACGAGCAAGAAGAGAGAATGGAAATGGTGTCCCAAGAGCAAGTAGAAATTAAAAAAAGAATGAACATGTTGTATCACGAGCGAGAAAAGAGAATGGAAATGTTGTTTCAAAAGCAAGAAGAAATTCAAGAGAGAATGGAAATGTTGCATTACCAACAACAAGAGGAAATAGAAGTGTTGTCTCAAAAGCAAGAGGAAATAGAAAAGCAATTAAATAAAGACAATAAACATACTTTATCTGCAAGAAGAAGACCTAATCTTTTGAAAATTACAAGACAAAGTAAATTAAATCCCCAAGCCCGATTGTTTTATCAGAAAGTAATAAAATTACAAAAAGATCAAAGACGATTAAAGCAAAAGATTCGGAAAATGAAACAAAAACGTACATCTAACAGAATAATACTTAGCACTACAGATCATAGAGGCAGAAAGGATAAAACTTCCTTAATACGACAACAAATACTTGATCTAATAATAAGGCATGATAAAGTGGCACCTCAGGTACATTAATATCTTGATCAATATTGTATATCCTTCGTCTATATCATTCTTCAATCATGTTTGCAAATTTATTAACAATATTTTTTCTATTGTTTTAGTTATTTTTTCTTTCTTTTTCTTTCTTTTTTCTCTTTTTTCATGCTATTTAATAATATTGTTTGCAATTGTATTTATTTTATTTAAAAATTATTAAAAATTGTATATATAAAATTAAACATAAAATTAAAATTTTGATGCATATATTTTGTATTATTGCATTCTATGGATGATATTTATATAATCGGTTCTTATATATAAGACCGTCTTGAGTACAATTTTAAGACGGTCTTGAAATAAGAACAGACTATAAATATTGGCTTATGATTATTTTCTTATATATGTTTATTATGTTGTATTATGTTTTTATTTTCAACAGGCTAGACGTTACACTCTTGAAGAAAAAATGTTTTGCTTAAGTCTCTTTAAAAGATCTCGTACATCATATAATTTTCTTTCTAAATATCTACACTTTCCTTCTCATGTCACTTTAAAGAAACAATTACGAAATATTCCTATTGATACTGGGTGTAATAAAAGTATTCTACAATATTTATGTTTAATTAAGAAAGAGATTGATCCTAAAGATTTATATGTGGTGCTTATTTGGGACGAAATGTTTATACAACCTGCTGTCCAATATGATCCAAAAAATGATAAGATAATTGGCTTGGAAGATTGGGGTACAAAACGAACTAGAAAGATAGCAGATCATGCGATTGTTTTTTATATAAGATGTCTCGCCTCTGGAAAGCACATGCCAATTGGCTACGGATACAGTCATAGTGCAACAAATTCAATTCAATTAGCCAGATGCATCAAAGAATGGTTGCTAGCACTTATAAAGTGTGGTTTCAAACCAGTTGCAAGCGTTTGCGATCAAGGGGGAACTAATATTGCAGCGATCAATTTATTGATACAACAAACGCGACCTGCACTACATGGTAATGGTGAGTAATTTACATATGTATTGATATATGTATTTATGTGTGTACCTGTATTGTATAAGTACTAAACATGCATTAAATTTTTTTCAGAACCACAAGGACATATAAAAGATAACACCATTTTTCTTAAAAATCACAAAATTATACCACTCTTTGATTATGTTCATTTGCAAAAAGGCGTGCGGAATAACTTACTAACTAAACATTTAATGCTTAACAAAAATGTATCAACAGATTTGAAATGTCCATACGCCACATGGGATGCTATCGAACGTTTGTATACTATCGATAAACTGAACAAATATTCAGATATTCAACAACGGATGATGCCTAAATTAGTGGATAAGCATATCTATCCAGCTTTGATTCCAAAGATGAGAGTAAAATATGCTGTCCAAGTGTTAAGCCATACTGTGGCTCATTACATGGCTATAGTCGTATCTTATAAACAAGGTAAATAATAATGGTCATTTATCAAAAAAATGCTGGAAAATTTTAATTTGCATGCACTGTAGAAGCAAAAAAATATTCTGACTTTACGCATTATTTATTTATATTGCAGGTGTTGTTGAAACTATAAAAGGCACGATACAGTTGCCAGAAAGCGCCGCTGCTACATCAAGAACGCTATTATTCTTTGATGAATTATTCGATTCCTTTAATGGCAAACAAGGACAAAGCCTTAGTAGTATAATTAGTCCACAAAGCACACATAAACGTTTTTGGCAAAAGGCATTATTTACGTTGGATAATATGCAATTTGTTGAAAAAACAACACTAAAACCAATAAGAAGAAATGCACCAAAGTGCTTAAAAAATTGGATGTGGACGATCCGAGGTGCTGCACGTCTATGGGATGTCCTCCAAAGAAGTGGATTTACACATCTTAATTTAAAATATATAAATCAAGACGTACTAGAAAATTTTTTCGGCTAAATAAGAGACGTAGGACGTAGGAATGTCAACCCAACTCCTTACCAATTTGGAACGGCATTTAAAACACTAATTACTGCTAATATTACGTCCAAGCATTCCGTCTCTTCTAATTGTGAAGAAAACGAAACGGATAGTTCCTTAGCATTAATGACTATGTTTCGCGCAGCAGAAATTGCACGCATGGAAAATAATGACACCAACATAGATTGTGCTGAAGCTGCTGTACCAATAGTAGAAGCAAGAAATGTTTTTGTGAATGTGCACAAAATATTGAGTTTTATGCGTAAAAAATGGATACCTATATGCAGTGATTGTGCAAAAAAATTAGAAAATGAACAAATAACAAATATATTACAACAAGCGATATATATAACTGAAGTGCAATTTCCAAACTTTTGCCACAATATCAAATTAAAAGAACAAGTTTTAAATAGCATGGCGACGGAGACAAATTATTTAACAATGCACTGTAAGTCTGCTTTGAAGGAGTTGTTGGATATGGTTGCAATGGAATTTATCCAGCAGTGGTGCAATTTTCTTAATAAAATATTAAATAAAAAAATATTAGCTGAATTCCAGCCAAATTATATGTATAATCAAGCTAAATCATTGGCAATGAGATATGTTAAGAAAGGTAAGAAGGGGAAGTATTATGTTTACACTCGCAAATAAAGGAATAGAATGAGTTATTTATTAAAACAATTATGTTTTTTTTTTGCAGGTACTTTATCCAGGTATACGCATCTAAATTAAAATATGTTTATACACACACACATACATATACACACATATACACCGTACATACATATAAACACATACACACATGTACACATTCTATATCTATTTTATAATTTTATATATTTTTCCTATTTCGAAATATTTATAATAAAACTTGTAATAATTAAATTGTAACAATAGCAGTGTAACTTAATTTTTGCTTCCTAGCCATTTTTCTGTCATAATTTTTATAAATAGCAATAATTATAATATGAAAAAATCAGCTATTATGGATTTAAATCGAGCGGTTCGACAGCCATATTGAATTTTAGTTCCTCAAAGGTGGGGCAAGATTTGTAGAGGCGCTACAAACACTGGCAACGCGAGAACAATGGGAGTTTACCGGCCCTGGTATACACACGTGTGGATCGAGCAGTGCGGAGTGCTCTTTATTTACAGTATATTTATATATAAGTAACTATTATATTCTAAAAGTTGTATATTAATAATAAAAACTCAATTAACCATATGTGCTATGAATAGTAGCTGATATGATGATCTATATAACCTATAATTTAGGTTAACTACAAATAACGTTCTTTGGGTATCGGTAGAAACTTATATATAGTGGAATTATTTGCTATTTTCTTGCAATTTACTGCCGATTATTTTCAGCTGTTTGAGTGCGTCGAGATCATGAGCAAACGCACGCTTGTTGCGACAGCCAATCGGAAGCAGTAATAGTTCTGGAGACTGTAGTCGCATTATCTTACATATACGTATGATGTGTGAGTGTGTCATATATACGTACGTTTGTGCTTGTGCGCTTGTGCGCTGTCGAGCGCTTTTAATTGTATACAACATTTTTATATGGGTAAGTAATTATTATATTCTAAATCTTGCATATTAATGATAAGAACCCTGCAATTATCTAATGTGCTGTAAATAGGTAGCTGGTGATTCAAGATCTATTTTTCGACCTATATAAGAGAAAAATTTGCAGAAGAAAAAAAATATACCAAAGTATTAATAAGGATCGAACATATTCTTGATGTACTCGAGCCGCGAGGCTGAGCAATATTCTAAGGAAAGTATTGTACAAGATACAAAGATTGGACAATATCTCATCCCTTTATCTTCCATTGACAATTTGAAGATATGCTAAAAACTGATCAAGAAGCTTTCATGCAAGTTGTAAGTAAAGCTGCTTATCACAATTATAATTAATTCTATAAACATTTACAAATAACATTCCCGGTTAGTATAATAGTTACATAATCGTAGTAGATATAAATTTACACAATAAAATCTGCAGACTTTGAAAATTTAAGAATTAAGAGAAAAGACTGTAAGAGATATCTCCTCTCCCTCCCTCTCTCTCTCCCTTTTTCTCCCTTTCTCCCTTTCTCTCCAAGAGTAGTAAATATAATATTTGCAATTTAGAGTCTGTTTATGTTCTAAACTCAGAGTTACAAACTTATTCTATGTCTTACATGATACGCGCACGCTATATAGATTAACCTTTTACGATTGGTGGAAATATAAATCACTAGCATGAGACTTTCACTTCTATATATTTTTATGTTTCCGGACGTTGCTTCCGCCTTCTTCTTGCAAGACTTTTCGTTATTTTCCGTTGAACGTGCAAAACAGCGACCTATTGTATTATCTTTCATCGTAATAAATCAATTGGAAAAAATAAACTCGATTATTCTGCGCCATCAGAGTCGACAAAGAAATCACCAGGACTTGTAATTTTTACCGATTTTTTGGTATTATTTTCAATGTAGTGCCTATAGCAAAGATCTCGGCAAAGATAGTAATTGCGCATTATCTGTATCTACTATGTTTATAGTTATTTTGATTGTGGCGTAACATACAGACAAAATCATCCAAACGTCATATCAAATAAGTACTAACGCATTCATACTACATTGTTCAAGTCTTTTATGCATATATGGATCTTCTATATATAAATGTGTGTTGCTTTGTTTTACCATATTTAGCAGAAAGCTTAAGTATTTATATATAAAAATCTTCTTGCAAACTTTTCATATATTTTTAAGCTTTTAAATTTAATGGAAATGGTACAGTAATATTTTTTTACAATTTTCTTTAACGGAGCAAACATACTGATAATATATAAACAATTTTTGTAACAAATAAATATTTACACTGACAGCTCGAGATCTTTACTTTGAAATTTTTAAATCATTTTTGTAATATATTGAGCAAATGCTCTAATTGATTTACACCTATTTTTATTATGTAAAAGCATTTGTAATTCTATGCAACCAATACGATATATGTAAACTTTCTAAAAGAAGGTAGAATTTTGTCGATAAAGTTTTCAAATATGGTATGTCCTTCAAAAATCAAAATGTATTTGTATTAATCTCCATAATGTATTCAACTGTATATTTTATGTATAAAACGATCAAATAGAATCTTGAGGAGGAGCACTCAATGCGTTCAAAACCAAAAATGGTTACTCTGACTCTTAATCTTACAAACTTATATCTATAATATATGTCCTTTAATATGTTCTATAATATCCTATAATATGTGTTATTATATTTTAAAAGTCTTCTGAATTATTTTCCTTGCAATTTATAATAATAAACTGCATTATATATAGAATTACAAGTATAAATTTTTCAGGTGAACAAGGTTATGTTAATTGGAGGGAAACATGAAAAGAATTTTATTAGAAGAAGTTTGAGGGCTACATTTTCTGATGACTTAGCCTCCATGTGTTCATGAACTGGCCAAAAAAATAATTATAAAATTGGAGATACGCACACACACAATTCTGAGCATTAAAAGTAAGTAATTTTTTAAGAAATGTATATATTACTTGCAGTATTAAATGCTATGTTTTATGTCTCAGAATTTATTAAAATTGTCTCCTTATTTTTTGTAGCAATCATCGTTAAAAAGCAGGACACACATACACGTTAAAAATTCTTACGAAATAAAAGAAAAATATATATATCCATAAACTAATATTTTTGATCGATTTAGTATATATGTAAACTATTCCGGAAACTTTTGTGTTATTTCAATAATTATCATAAGTTTTAATTGCCGTTAAATTAACATTATTTATTTCTTTCATCTAACAATAAACTGTATTGAATTTTCTTATTTCAGAAGCTTTTAGAGCAATATTCCCTCGAAATACAGAAAAAGATTTTCAACACTTTGTAATGGAGTGGTTCAGATTCGCAAACGTCCGTAAGGAAAAAAAAACATTAAAAAGGTAATGTAATGTATTTCGGTATATACTCTCTATAAAATAAAATTATTATAGTTTGCCGCGTTATAATTTATAAGTAGCTTTTTCACTAATTTAATTCTACTTTTATTTTTCAGGAAGTGATAAATATATTATCTTACTTGCGTGGCTCCGCGCGAGTGATTATTATAGTAACAAATTTTTTTATTTGAAAGATGAGTTTTATCCCAAAACCTTACGATAGGATCAGTGATCTTCACCAAAGATATTATTGTGATAAACTGAAAACTGTAATATATGGTATATATTATTTTTATATAAATAAAACTTTTTTATGATAATTAGTGAATTATTCCCTAATGCAGATTGGTATATAACAGGCCTGGGCAACTTCGAGCTCCGGAGCCACGACACTCCCCTACTTTCCGTGGATAGAAAAGAAGTGTCGTGGTTCTGGAGCTCAAAGTTGTCCAAGCCTGGTCTATAAAAAAGCAATCTAAATAATAATTAGACAATAAATATTGAGATATTTTATTACTATTGCATATTTATTGAAAACATGTTGCCTGTAATAGAAATAAAACATCAATAAGAACTTTAAATAAATGTTAGAATTAACATTACGGTAATCTTAATATAATATTGTAATAAAGTTGATAGTACGTTTAAATTTTTATCTCAAAAACATTACAGGAATGATAGAAAAACCTTAGCGCAATGTTATTTGCAACGTTATGGCACTCCCATTTCAACATTACTGAAATTTCGGAATCGTGGTCAAAGTATGTTCATAATGATGTTCTATACAACATTAAGAACTACATATTTAACAACATTACAAGTTCTAGAATATCGTTGCAATAACATTGTAATAATGGTTTTTTGCTTACTGGGTATGGACTGGTATTTATTTATTCAAGCTCTTGCCCAATCAGCAGACAATGTTTTTTAAATGTGTTTTTAATATTCATTTTTTATTAATTATACATTTGTACAATTCATTGTAAAAATAATATTTATTTAATGTTTATTAAATATTTATTTCACATTGATTATTTATTTGAAGTAATAATTTAGAAAAAATATTTATTAAACGTTTATTTAACGTTTATTTAATATTTGTTTTACATTAGTAAGTTATTTGCAATAAGTTAAAAAAACATTTATTTAACATTTATTCGACATTATTTTAATATTTATTTTACATTAACTATTTATTTGCCATAATGAATTGAAAAAACATTTATTTAACATTTATTCGATAGTAATGTAATATTTATTTTACATTAATTATTTATTTGCAATAATGATTTAAAGAAACATTTATTTAACATTTATTTAATATTAATTTAATATTTACTTCAGATATTGCGCTCGAATTCCTTCGCGTTTTGCAAACGCCCGATTGTTTCATTCAGATGTAGATGGCGCGACGCGTGAGTCGCCACTTTCAAAGCGCCCCCACTCCTTCCTCGCTCGGCTCGCTCTCGTTCAGTCAGTTCAGTGTCATGGCCGCTCTTGCTGCGTTTCTTCGGACGAAACGAGTACGTTTTCCTTCTTTCGTAACTGATTGAGCTAAGCGGCACATATTCTGGAGACCAACCGAGCGAGATTCGACTTCCCAAGGAGAGCTCACCGCCAGGAAAAGGAGAGTTGCGGCAGCTCGCGTCCGAGAGGGAGAATTGAGGCGAGGAGTCCGGTCCAGCGAGCAGGGCCCTTCCGATATTCTCATTTGGGACGCCATATTGGAAGATCGACATTGTTCGTAGTAGTACAAGGAGCTCTGCAAGGTTAATCTCGATCGTCTTGAGATCTTGGAATTGCTCTTATTCTTGTGACTCTGGTTTATATTTTGGCCCTAGAATTTATCTCGTAGACAAATGCAGAGGCCCCCCTCTCTTTTCTTCTCTTTTCTTTTCTTACTTTGATTTCAATCGGTAATCCAGACTCCTTAATTCCGTATTATTAATATTATTTGTTAAATGGCATTTGTGATATGCGATTAGTTATTTGATATTAAGGTATTAATTTTAAGTTTTATTAGTATTAAGATATTTCATTTTAAGATACTCACAATCAGTATCAAGACATTTTTCAATTTTAATTTTAATTTTGTTGAAACTAAATTTTAATTTTAATTTTTATTAAGATACAATACATATATTAATTGTTTTAAATGGTTAAAAATTTTTTTTTTTTTCGTTATAATATAATATGAGTTTAATTTAGATAGTATGCAAGAGTACATAAACAAGTAGATAAAAAAGTGTAAACAAATAAATATATGTTCCTTTGTACCTTAGAAACAAACGTGTGCGATCTCTTAGATTTTTTCTGACTCTCCCCCCTATATGCTATTTACCACATTATCATATTAACATGCTCTATGTCATGTATATTATCGGTGACTTGCAGTGGAGTTTTTATTTAAGTTGTGTTTCATATGGTTAATAAAAAAAAGATTTATTATATAAATTTTATAACATTATTAATTGTGAGATACATGTATGTCTTGTCACGACTTTTTGCACTCCTGGACCGCTCCGGGACGTGTGCCGGATCAAAAGGACTTAGGAGAGCGGGATGGTTGGCCTCTCCAGTGATTTCCTCGCACCTCCGATACTCCACGAAATGTTCCAAATGTTGGGCGCCAGACGCGTACATTCGCGTCCACGAAATCGCGAAAACCTAAACGAGACGCAAAACGAAGTGTGGAGGTGCGTGGAATCGGCTAGCTTGACCTAATCACGGGCGGGGTTAATGAAGGGCAGCGCTATATTCGGCGGGGTGACACGATAATTTCATACTCAGTCAGATAACAAAGAAAATAACATTTATTGAGTACTGGTTGTCGAGAAAATAAATTCAATAAACAAATCAAGAAATTGAGTCTCTAATAAACACGCTGAAGGCTCTATTCTCACACAATTAATAATTTGAGTCGAAAACCGTACGAAAACTCTGTCGCAATGATATCTTAACTTAACGCGAGATATTCGGCTCGGGCGCAACGGGGAGGCGCCGAGTCGTTTAACCAAGCAAGTCGCGATATCGCTAATAATGTTGGGCGCCAGGTGTGGAGAAGGCCACACCACCTTTGACTCGAAGTACGCGTCTAATAACCACGGAACGCCAGGAAGAACTACGCAAGTAACATCTAAACGCACGAAACGTGTGAACGCCGGTAATTTCTTAACGCGAATACAAGTCTAACATAATTAATCAATCGGCGGGAACGACCTTCGACCGCGATTAACAATGCCATCGACATTCCAACGCAAAATTCGAGATTATCACGAGCAGGGACGCCATAGGACGTAACGCAATTAATACCGGACGCAAGTTTCTCAACGCGAGAGCACAATTATCACCCGTAATAACGAGATCCGAACACAAATCGATACGCTAACACCGACGCTCGAACACAAGAATTTCCCGGCGCGAAGAAACGGTAACGCAATTGACGAAATACCGGCCCGTATGCGGCCGTACACCAAGGTCGCGAGGACAACGCAATATACTCGCGATATCGAACTCATTAACGCGCCTATCACGATCTCCAGGGATTCGCCATAACGCTTGTACCACGGTTCCGCGGCCACGATACCATCCCGAGGCCCTTCGCTCTCGTTATCGATCGCGAAATTACACTCGATCTTAACATGCGTCATCCCGAGCGAGAGCGTGCACCGGAGGGCGGTGTCGTGGCTTTACATTTCGCGATTTGCGGGCAACCTCACCGGTGATATGCCTCCTCCTGGGCTCCTCGCCGTCACCTTCCTCCAACGATCCTCGATCCGCCAGACAATTATCGAAATACCCGACTCGGGGTGGCTATCGCGTATCTTACAAACGTATCGTGCCGACGGACGACCAGAGAGAGAAACGCTAGACCCGCTCGATTGCGGAATCGATACGGTACCCCTTCCTGAGGGGCGCGCGAGCCAATCGGGCGCGAGCTTGCAAGCCCGCGGTGTCCCGGCGCAGTGCTGTCGATACGAGATCCTTCGGGGGCGGGCAACGGTCCCTCGGCGGCGTACAACTCCTCAAATTTTGTCCTTAGCGGCGGACGGAACTTCGCTCGTGCCGGTGTGCCTCCGGTTTGACCCTGGGGCGGTGGCCAGCCACCCCGTGGGTCGGTGTTTTGTGGAGATCATTTGCTGAAGCCGGGTTTTTACCCAGGCGTCTGGGGCCCCGCTATTGGCGGCCTCGTCCGTCGCTGCCTCACGTGCCGCACGCCTGCCGCGTTGCTCTCGCCAGCCCGTGATCTCTGCTGCTTCCGTGCTTGCCACCCCTCCTCGGTTATCAATCGTCCTTGATTTCCTTCGCCGATTACTCCCTCGAAGGTTTGCCGTGGTGTGGATGAGGTGCCGCGCGTATTACATTGCATAAAAACAAAAGAAAGTAATCAGAATGCGGAAACGCGATTAAATACGACCCCTGGAGATCTCGCCGTTGCCTCCCCGGTCCGTCCCTGGGCGCGAAATTCCGCGTCTTGTGACGGCGGCGGGGCGCCGCGACGATGCGGCGAGCCGCAACGTCACAGTCTATATGTATCTGATTAATTAACAATGTTATAAAATATTTTGCGGTAATATTTTTTTAATATTAAAAATCTTAGATTCTAAATAATAAATCTAGATAAATATTGCATTTAACAGAGCAACGAGATACGACAACATAAGTCAAAGTCACAACCGTATCTCGTTGCTAAATTTACCAAAACCTATACTATATGAATCACCGATGATGTACGTGATATGGAACATGTTTCATTACGATTTAAAAAGTAGTAAAAATTAATACATTGATAATAAAATGTACTACAATAAATGTTTTCTCCAATAGTCCTAATAAAGTATTCTTTTGAATTCAGTAAATATTTTATTAGGTTTAGAAAATTTGTTTCAATTGGATGAATATTTTTTTCATTCGAAAAGTATTAACTGAATTAAAAAAATACTTTATAAGGACTATTGGAGAAAACATTAATTAAAATTTAGTACATTTTTCTATCAGTGTAGGATCTAGAGGGTTTTAGGAGGTTTAGGAGGGTTTTACCGATAACTCCTCTTTTAAACCTCAAAATGGGAAACAGTCCGTTTTCTGCCGTTATCAGGCACAAAGTAGGAGCTAAGTACAATACAATTAGAACCTATCAAAATCCTCCAGAATCCTGAGATGTGAAAAATAAGAGGTCAAAAGAAGGAGTAAAATTTCGACTCGGGAAGCCAGTCCGAACGTAAGGTAGAGCGCCTCCGACATTCTCTGTCTTCGCCGAGTGTGTCTCGGCTAACGACCAGCTTTCCGCAGTTATCCGAATCACCCGAAGCCGTCCGAATAAGAAGGTAGAGCGCCTCCGGCATTCTCTGTCTTCACCGAATGCGTCTCGGCGAAGGACCAGCTTCTCTCTATTATCCAAATCATCCGAAGCCTGTCCGGACATGACGGTATATAGAGCGCCTCCGGCATTCTCTGCCCTCGCCGAGTGTGTCTCGGCCGACGACCCGCTTTCGCCGCGTTACCCACGCTTCGCGATCCATATCGCCACCGCGCTTTGCGCCATTTTTCCGCGCTCCGGGCCGAGCCGACCGGGAAACCGACGCCGCCCGTACCGATACCTACCACCACGCGATTCGGTCCACGAAAATACGAAAGCAACGGCTCCGCCTCGCACATACCGCGGGTTGCTCCGCGCCGCCCGCGATCAAACCAACGTCGCCTCACACGCACGCCCAACCGTCGGAAACCGCGCGGGCATACGCGAGCGAATCCCGCTAAAGCGGTACACACGCATTGACCCGTTGTAAATGTCGCGAGCATATATTGTTATTGTTATAGAATAAACTTGACTATTTTCTGTTAACCGAGACGCGCCTTCATTTCGCTAACCTCGCCACCCGTCTGCTTCTCCGCACCTCCTTCGAACCCAGGCTAGCCGCGAGCTAGATCCGCGCTTCAAAGCCAGGTTGTTTTATGGCGCTCGAACAGGGACTCGACCGTAAGAAGCAGACCCGGGAGAACGGCAAGATGAAGGAGTTTTACTACCGGCTCAGTAAGAGCGATCTCGTGCACGAAATGGAAATACTCGGACTCGACACCGAGGGCAGCCTCGACGACCTCCGGAAACGATTGAGTAAATTCATCGATGAAAATCCCGAGATGTTCGAAGCACGGGACACCCTCCGCCTCCCGCCCCCAGCCATAACACTAAATCAAGACCCCCCGCTCACCCCGGTAACCGTGATACACGCCGACCCCCCGAGTAACCCGTCCACGGAAATCATGAACCAAATGCGGAAGTGGGGGTTGCATTTCGAAGGGAAGGACCCGTGGGCATTCATGGAGCGAATCGACGAACTGCGGGCCGCCTACGAGTTTTCCGACGCGCACTGGCTACGCGGGTTACCCGAATTACTCCGGGGGGACCCTACTGTGGTACCGGAATAACCGCGACAACTAGACCCGCTGGGCGAAGTACCTAACTACGCTCGACCTCAAGAGCGGGTACTGGCAGGTGCCGCTCACCCCACCCAGCCGACCGATCACCGCGTTTACCGTACCGGGGAAGGGGCTCTACCATTTTAAAGTAATGCCGTTCGGCCTACACTCCGCCCCCGCGACATTCCAGCGGCTGCTAGATACCGTGCTCAGGCCGGAACTCGAACCTCACGTCTTCGTATACCTCGACGACATTATCATTATCACGGAAACATTCGAAGAACACCTCCGGATTTTACGCAAAGTATTCCGGCGCCTCCGCGCAGCCAGTTTACGACTCAACCCGGACAAATGCAGATTTTGCGTCGACCGCCTACAATATCTCGGCCATATAGTCGATCGCGAAGGGATCCGTACCGACCCTGAGAAAGTGCGGGCAGTCGCCCAGTGGCCGCGGCCGCAAACCGTAAAACAAATCCGGCAATTCCTGGGGGTGGCATCGTGGTACCGACGGTTCATCCAAGACTTCGCGACCATCGCCGCGCCGCTCACCGCCCTGACGCGAAAGCACGCCCGCTGGAGTTGGGGGAAGGCAGAGGATACCGCGTTCGAGAAATTAAAAGATACCCTGACCTCCGCGCCGGTCCTCTCGTGCCCAGATTTCACGCGACGCTTCATCTTACAAACCGACGCAAGCACGACCGGCCTCGGGGCCGTGCTCACGCAAAACTTCCCGGAGGGGGAGAGAGTTATCGCATACGCAAGCCGCACATTGAATCAGGCCGAACGGAACTACAGCGCGACCGAGCTCGAATGTCTTGCCGTAATCTGGGGAATACGGCGGATGCGCGAGTATCTGGAAGGATACTCATTTACAGTAATTACCGACCATCAATCCCTCCGCTGGCTGCAAAAATTAGATGCACCCACCGGCAGGTTGGGACGCTGGGCATTCGAGCTCCAACAATACGATATGGACATCAAGTACCGCAAGGGAGCCCTCAACCGGGTCGCAGACGCCCTGTCGCGTCAAAACACCGCCGCCGCCGTCACGACCCCGCCTCGCTGCTCGTGGTATCGCCGGACGCTACAAGCGGTGCAAGACGCTCCCCGGGAACACCCCGATTACGAGGTGAGGGACGGGAAACTGTACCGGCACATATTGCACAACCTCGACTTTAACGAAACCCCGCCCGAAACCCAATGGAAGGAATTCATAGCTAAGGAACTGCGCCCCGAGATCCTCCGCCGAAATCACGACGCCCCCACCGCCGGACATCTCGGCATCGCGAAAACGATCGCTCGCGTCGCCCAGTTATATTACTGGCGGTATGTTCCGGGAAATCGCACAATACGTGCGAAACTGCCCTCGGTGCCTAAGGCACAAAGTCGCGCAAACCCGACCGGCGGGGACACTACACGCCACGTTCGTCACCCGCCCGTGGCAACAGGTCACCCTCGACCTAATCGGACCGCTGCCGCGATCGAAGCAAGGCCACACATGGCTCCTAACAATGCAGGACCGCTTCTCCAAGTGGTTGGAGATGCGCCCCCTGCGTCGCGCCACCGCCACCGCAGTAACCACGCACATCGCCGAAGCGATTATATTCCGCCACGGCTGCCCCGACACGATATTGTCGGACAACGGCACGCAGCTCCGTTCCAGTAGACTCGCAAAAATGCTCGCCGCCCATAACGTCCGACACGTATACGCACCGGTCCACGCGCCACATTGCAACCCGGTCGAGCGAACAAACCGGGTTGTAAAAACAATGATTTCTCAATACGTCGACCAAAACCACCGTAATTGGGATGAGCGCATCCCCGAACTCCAATTCGCGTATAATACGGCCCGCCACGAAGCCACCGGCTACACCCCCGCGTATCTCATATTCGGCCGAGAACCAATCTCCCCTCTCAACCGCCCCGAACCGGAGACCGCCCCAAGCACCGCGGCCGCTCCGCCGGACGAAACGCGCCGACACCTCGAGGAGGCCTACGAACTCGTGAGAGTACACCTGGCGCGCGCTTTCCAGAGACAGGAAAAATATTACAATCTACGACGCCGCCAATGGGCACCGAAGGTCGGGGAGTGGGTATGGAAACGCGAATACCCACTCTCCAACAAAGCCGCCGAGGTTTAACGCCAAGCTGGCACCGAAGTTCCGCGGGCCCCTCGAGGTGCGCCGAATTGTATCACCGATAATCGTCGATCTCCGCGACAGAAGCGGCAAGTGAAGCCGCCATATCCACGTACAAGATTTAAAACCCGCGCCCGCCGCCCCCGCACCTGACGACAACGAAGAAAACAATGACACCAAAACCGACACCGGCGAAAACAACGAACCTGACATCGAGGATGACGGCAGTACCGAAACCAAAACCGACAACGATGAAAACACGGAACCGGGAAATAACGACAATAACAACGAAACAAATTCGGAGGACGACGACGGAGCCGAAGATTAGGCGAAAAACAAATCGCCCCACTCCCAAAAAGGAAAATAAATACCGGCGCCGAAAAAGAAAAGCTCACAGACGAGCCATGGCAGCCAACCAGAGCGAGTCGACAATCCAGCGCAATATCCTCGCCGAGATCGAAGCGATACTGGCAGAGCCGGTAGAATACGACCCGGTCTGTCCAGGATTCGGGACAACGTGGACGAAACTCTTCGCTCCGGGATCCGCCGCCACCGCCGCCATCCTCGCAAAACCCGCAGTCGCACCGCCGACACGAAAAACCGTGCCGACGGTCGGCTGCGCGGTACAGCGCTCGGACACGCAGCAAAGACGGAAATTGGAGTGGCTCACCACCCCGCCACCTCCACTAAGCCAGACGAGGCCACGATCCAGACCCAAGATCACCAACGTGGAGAGGGTGAATCTCGATCTTGCGGCCATCCGGGGCCGCCCAACGACCAAGCCCCTGGCACCGCCACCGACACCGGCCAACAACTCGCCGGCATCGACAAAACCTCCGCCGCTACCGATCACCGGCCCAACGGCGCCGCCGGAAGCAACCACGGCCAGGATCCCCGCGCCGCCGCCGCCGCGGCCAGCACCAGCCGACGTCCAACCATTACGGGCGGAAGGAACCCAGCTACCACCATCGATCCCGGTAGCTGTAGAGGACGGGCACATCGTATGGGTGCCCCACTACCACGCGCACGTCTCCCGGCAGCACAAAACGCGGTCGGGAGGAAAACGATGGCACATACGATTTAATGCGACCGGCTCCGTCCGCAGCATCCGGGAAATCGGGCCGAAAACGTAGAGCGCCGAATTCGCGCTTTCCAAGGAGGGGGGGGTGATGTAACAATGCACCCCCAAACATGCATCGTTCCGGCAGGAACACCACGCCGAGACCACCCAGCCGACCACCCGTGGGAGTGAAGAACGGGCACGGTGTGCCCAGCGTATTTTTAATCGTTCTCACATGCAATGTTAGGAAGTCCGCGAATGGACTTAACGCGGCAACCGCTTCACCGCGCCGAGCGGTGCCGAAGGCGGCCGAAGACCGCCAAACGCGATCACGGCGTCAGGGCGCCACGATCCCCGATCGCTCCGCCGCACCGGCCCGGCGCTCGCGATCGCCGTCGCTACCCCCACCATGCCGCGACGCCGCCGCGACGCGTATATAAGCCCGGCGTCGCTGGCACAGAGCGCGATTCCCGATCATCCGTCTTCCCGACAACACCGATCCTGAATTCCCGCACTAAGCCAGTCCGAACGTAAGGTAGAGCGCCTCCGGCATTCTCTGTCTTCGCCGAGTGTGTCTCGGCTAACGACCAGCTTTCCGCAGTTATCCAAATCACCCGAAGCCGTCCGAATAAGGTAGAGCGCCTCCGGCATTCTCTGTCTTCACCGAGTGCGTCTCGGCGAAGGACCAGCTTCTCTCTATTATCCAAATCATCCGAAGCCTGTCCGGACAAGACGGTAGAGCGCCTCCGGCATTCTCTGCCCTCGCCGAGTGTGTCTCGGCCGACGACCCGCTTCCACCGCGTTACCCACGCTTCGCGATCCATATCGCCGCCGCGCTTCGCGCCATTTTTCCGCGCTCCGGGCCGAGCCGACCGGGAAACCGGCGCCGCCGTACCGATACCTACCACCACGCGATTCGGTCCACGAGAATACAAAAGCAACGGCTCCGCCCCGCACATACCGCGGGTTGCCCCGCGCCGCCCGCGACCAAACCAACGTTGCCTCACACGCACGCCCAACCGTCGGAAACCGCGCGGGCATACGCGAGCGAATTCCGCTAAAGCAGTACACACGCATTGACCCGTTGTAAATGTCGCGAGCATATATTGTTATTGTTATAGAATAAACTTGACTATTTTCTGTTAACCGAGACGCGCCTTCATTTTGCTAACCCCGCCACCCGTCTGCTTCTCCGCACCTCCTTCGAACCCAGGCCAGCCGCGAGCTAGATCCGCGCTTCGAAGCCAGGTTGTTTTAGAGAATTTTAAAAATACTCATACTTATACATCCGTACTTGTTCGTTTTATTAAAAAATTACAGAAATATAATACAATAATATTACGATAATGTAAAATAAAAAAATATTTAATTAAAAAAAAATGAGTATAGTAACAGAAAATGATAGCGTCCTTCCTTCCCAGTCTATTGGTTTTTTAGTAACCTTATTTACAGTCAAGAAAACCTTGAATTAACGTGTGTCTTATTCATGTAGCTGATATACTAGTACAATTAAGCCAGCTAGCTCTAGCCTATAAACTCTGTCCGTTTATGATATGTCAAAAGAACATAATCACAGGATCCATATTCAAACATTACAAGTAGATGCTTACAAATCAACTTACTAATTGGTACAGCATTAAACTTACTGGGTTTATGAGGCCCAACTTTATACGCATTTAACTTTGGTTCAAATTCATCAGTAAAAAACTCTTCATAAACAATTACATGTAAATCTTGCCATACAACTATTTCTAAAATTTTACCAAACAAAGGAAGACTGTCATCAACTAAATTAATTAAGATAAAGGATTGTTTGTTGAAACAAAAACCCATTGTTGTTACACTACCACTACACATTATTTCAATATTTTCTGGAAGGTTTCGTAGATATGGACTGACAAGATTACGATAAATAGAATCTCTGGGCATTGGTATACCTGGAGAAACAATATCACCATGATACAAGAAAGCTCTAGTAGTAGTTCCAGGCATTTGAGCAAACTCAAGACATTGAAGTTTTTGTTTCCGCACGGCAAAACTAAAAGGGAGATTTTTGAAATTTTTTATTCTCGAAGCTATATTCTTGAAATAACTGTGTAAGGCTTCCAGCCTCATGCATCAATGTTGACGAGGCAATCCAAACAACAATATTTGCTCCGTAAGGTGAAGCATATAGTGCCACTTAGGTGTAATCGCAGCATCACCATACAAGACCTTGAAACGTATGTGGTGAGTTTGAATCATAATATTCAAAAGATCCACATCATCTTCATGCAACTCATAAGATAATGCAATATTGATAATTTGCAATCAGCAAGATAAAAGTTCTTATGTGATCCTCAACAGTTTCATCTAGCCACTTTCCAACAATGAAAGCCAAAGTCTGACCAAGACAAAGCATCTTGAAGATGTGCAGGCAGTATAGGTGAAGGCGTTATTTAAAAAATTATAACTCACGAACAAACAAATTGTTTGTCACGATCATTTGTTTTCCGCAACAAACGAGTGTTAGAAACTCGTGGGGACCGAAAGGGCGGGTTGGAGGAAATATAGGGATATATAATCTCGCTATAATTATAAATATATATAATATTATAATGCATTTTAGCATATGCTAAAAAAGAAAGGATTATTTTCTCCATATTTTTTATCTTCTTTTAGAGAGACAATGACGACTTTAAATTGCGAAAGTTGTAGTCGATATCCCTACATCGGCAGAGTATCCGTAGAAGAGAGTAATGTTGACTTTGTCTATTAATTTGTGAAGAAAAAATTTGTCCAGAGAAAAGAGCCCCTAACATATACTGCACCTAACATAATTGGGCCACCAAATGATAGTGGAAAAAATTTTCATTTAAAATGCTTTTTTGGAGAAAAAGATGTATGTGTATTTCCTGGTATTATCTGCTATCGTCTTGTACAAAGAAATCGCTATCTGTAAATTTATGTTACAAGATTTTCTATTTGCATTGTGCATGGCTATCTTTAGAAAAACACTTATAGTCAAAATTGGACACTGAAAGATTAAGATCATTCAAAGTGAATTTTCCTTCAAAAATACAATGTTTAATAAACACTGTGATGTGGGATTCCAAAACACCCTCTAGAACTATGTGCATAAAATCGTGAGGAAAACAGCGTGTTACGTCCATATTTTCTAAGTTTAGCAAACAGCTTCTAGAATTTATCCCAAACTGCATTGACCAGAAAGTCTTCGCTTGTGGAGTCAAATCTTCACTGAGGATGTTTAGCTGATCTGAATGTGAACTGCTATCCCTTAGGGCAAATGAATTAATATTAAAGTTACTTTTCAGTTCATTTTTGCTTATCATACAACGCCTGCATGGATGTGTAGCTCCAGCAACCCCTTCTTTGAAACCACCAAGCAAAGCAGAAGCTGGAGTGTCACCAGCTATTACGGTCACGAACCCATGAAACACACGCTCTACTCCACACACTTGCAATTTAACTCCCTCTCGATCTCCCAACAGTTGCATGTCATGAATAAAACTTTCTAGAACAGGTGCAACTCCAAATGATTTAAGGTTACTTGTTTTTGTGACAGCTAATAAGTTGTGCACTCTAAAAGATGATCTGAATTCTGGATAGATATTCAGCAACACCCAATAAAACATTGCCAATTTGTGAGTTTTAGATCCTAATGGATTACAATACTCCACATCATCATAGTAAATCATTATGGATAACGCTTTATGATCATACTGGTACACTGGATGATTACGATAATAATGACCATCTGTAACCGTCTTGAAAACTTCTCTCCTTTGGACGGGGGTTGTCAACACATTGTAAGATATCACGATTATTTAAACACAATTTTAGACTCTTCAGGAATGGTACCACGTATGCTACAGCCTTCTGTTCCTTCAGTTCTCCATTCTTTGACCAAATTCTTTTCTTACCAATAATAACTTTCTCTGGTGCAATCATATTTAATGATTTTAACATGAAGGAATGTAACTGATACGGATTTTTACAATGCTGGAACATTTCGGATGGCTTACAATCTTTAAATACATTACGTATTACTTGTGAGTCTACAGGTTCATCAGTCGACAGCAATGAGTCCTGAAACAAGTTAATATTTAAATTAATAACAATATTAAATTCTTAAAAAGAAAACAACTCACAGTATTGTACTATATACCTGAATAATAGCCAAATAATCTTCTATCAGTAGGCAGGTACTTTCTATAATGCTCTGTACTGTAGATTGTGGTATCATAAGTTTTTCTGGTAAATTCGCAACGAATAATGCACTTTGAAATGCAAGTTTCTGGGTAGGAGTCATAGGCTCTGTAAGAAAATGTGACAAACAATGAATGAATGAAGTGACGATTAAGATACGCGTTATATTTAATTATAGATTTATTTGTTTTAAAGTTAAAGCGTTCACATCAACTAACCTATCGGTTCCTGCACAAGTGGTTCTTCGTCAATAACAAATTCTAGAACATTTTCTTCCATGAGTATATTATCTTCATCAAGTGGTTCTTCGTCAATAGCAAATTCTAGAACATTTTCTTCCATGAGTACATTATCTTCATTAAAATTCCTTCTATGTTTGTGCCCATTGTGTTGCACTGGTTGCACATATGATCTCCACTTCGAGTACGAAGTACCACAGCCGGGGAAATCACAGTTTATGCGAAAGTTTGGTTCATTTTCATGAACAATTCCAATGTGACGGTTGAGTAAATGGGGAGGAAACAACATCCCGCACATCAAACATTTTAAAGCCATTTTTTAGTAAGTTTTAATGTCATCCGCTCAAACCAAATTCCTTGGAAAATAAAACAAATATTAATTTGTTGAGACCAATATATATATATGTTTAAAGCGTCGTCTACAATACACGGAGTAAGCGTGGAGTAACCCTGCTAAAAATGACCGATTGAATCCAATTAAAAATTTTGAATCCGCATGAATCTGGATTCTTGATCCGGAAATCACGGATTTATAACGATTACACCGACTGAAAACGATTGAAACGGATTGGTATTCAAAGATGTAATTTCAATCGGATTCTATTGATTTGAATTGTTATGATTTTATAACGATTACACTGATTGAAAACGATTGAAACGAATTGGTATTCAAAGATGTAATTTCAATTGGTTCCTATCGGTTTGAATCGTTACACGCAGAAAATTTTTCTCGAAAATACAAGTATACACGAACAAAATAAATACCATACTAATCTTGCACGGCTAGGATATAGTCATAATATGCAAAAGATTTCCAGAAAGTATAGGGAATTTAGAGAGCAAAGAATAAAAATATGGCTGATGGACAAAAAACGAGACGTCGGTTGCAGTCATGGCAAAAACATAAGTTGCTGTTATAGGCTGTGGCAGTCAGCTGTCCGGCACGAGCGAACTTGAGAACACTGTAGAAACCCTGCCGAGCTGCCCTAGATATAGGGGTCGATGTTGAATCTTAATCACGCGAGAATATACCGGCGATGCGCCGCGTAGCGGGCGCGAACCGAACCCTTTTGCCGCGCGTTGCCGCTCGCGCCACGCGATTTCCGTCGTCTATATACATATTAGTATAGGACTTTTTTTACTTTTCTCATATTTCCTTGTTATATTAGTATGGCAAACTTATTTACCTTTAGGTTACAAGATGTATCTGATTAAACTATTACTTTTCTATTGTCATATATTAATTTCCGGTTGAATACGCGTATATCCTACCGGTGCGATGCAAATCTAGTAAATTTTATTATGAATATTCTACATTATTCGAGAAAAATTTTCTGCGTGTATGATTTCATAACGATTATACCGATTAGAAACGATTGAAACGGATTCGTACTCAAAGATGTAATTTCACTCGTTTTCTATCGGTTTGAATCAGTCTAAATTGTTATGATTTCGTGAACTCCGAAATCACGAAATTATAATGATTTAAACGGATTGACTGACCGATTCAAACTGATAGAATCCGTGAATTCCGGATATATAAACAGGATTATTTACTACTTTATTATAATTCCATTCTTTGTACTACAAATTTATTACAATGTGCAGTATTTATTTAACCCTTCGAAAACACCTTTTTTTTCATTCACGGAGAACACTGGGTCAATCTGACCCTACACACACTTTGATCGTCTACCATTTTAAATTGACGAGTGCGATTAGCTTGAAAAAATTCCCAGATGTACTTGGAACATTGTTAAATCAATTGATATAAATAAAAAATGCCATTGGAATTATTTACATATTTTAAAAAATTCAAAAAGAATTCAAAAAAAATTTTTCTCTTTTTAAATTTTTTAAAGTATGTAAATAATTCCAACGGCACTTTTTATTTATATCAATTGATTTAACAATGTTCCAAGTACATCTGAAAATTTTTTCAAGCTGATCGCACTCGACAATTTAAAATGGTGGACGATCAAAATGTGTGTAGGGTCAGATTGACCCAGTGTTTTTTTGAAAAAAAATTTTATTTTTTTGTTTAATAGTTTTGGCTAAAAATTTTTCTGGCAAAAAAAGGTCAAATTAACCCCGTGTGTTCTCGAAGGGTTAAATAAAAACATTTTACAGTTTTGCAAATATAGAATTCATGACTTTACCAAAAGGAAATCCTGTAGTAAGAACTCTATTACGTAAAAATTATGTGTTATATACAATTTTAATGATTAAAGCGGATTTAATCCGATTCACATAGCTACTTTTACTACCCAATTTAAATGGATTAAGCGCAGATACGATTGAAACCGATTGAGTAGAATTTAGATGAATCCGGAAATATTGCATTAAATCCGATTCCGGTGTTGTATTAAAATTTCACGATTGATGCCGATTCAATACGATTCATGTGGTCATTTTATTTACCCGATTAAAATGGATTAGGATTAATACGATTGAAACCGATTCAGTCGGATTCAGATGATTCCGGAAATATCGCATTAAATCCGATTTCGGTGTTGTATTAAAATTTTACGATTGATGCGGATTCAATACGATTCATGTGGTCACTTTATTCACCTGATTAAAATGGATTGGCATTAATACGATTGAAACCGATTCAGTCGGATTCAGATAAACCCGGAAATATCGCATTAAATCCGATTTCGGTGTTGTATTAAAATTTTACGATTGATGCGGATTCAACACGATTCATGTGCTCACTTTATTCACCCGATTAAAATAGATGTGCATTAATACGATTGAAACTGATAACGACCGATTCAGATCAATCCGGAAATGCCAAATTAAAAACGATTCCGATTGATTAGTTATTAGAACCGATTCACTTCCAATCGGGCATCCAATTAACCGGATTGAAAACGCATTCATTCCGATTCAATTTCACCAAATTTAATACGGAACCAATCGGATTTAATCGGTCATTTTCAGCAGGGAAGGAGTAAGAGTAAGCGTAAGAGGGCTATTTTCGGTTTAAGAAAGCTGACGTAAGGGCGTAAGCGAAATAAATTAATTTTATTTCAATCAGGACACAATGCTTACTATTGCTTACTCCTGCTTACTCTTACTCCTTACTCCACGCTTACTCCGTGTATTGTAGACGACGTATGTTCTTAACGATTACGACGCTTGTCTAGCGTTACAACATAACCTAACCTAACTTGTCAGCTTTTTCGACGTGCGAAGAAAAATGTGTTTATATATATATTGGCATATATATACTTACGGTTTACGACGGTTTCATTGCTTACGACCACGATCAAAGCGTTACGATAACTGTAGTTGTAGCTTTATATTACCCGCGGGCGGTATGTCACGAGCCGATCACGTGATTCCCCTCGGGCGCTTCCGATTATCGTCGGGCCCTTTCCGTCTCGAGCGCGGTTGCCGGTTGCCGCGCCTTCACTTGTCTATGATTGTGCGTGAGTTGCTTGCGTCCTTTGTATTGTTTCAAGTTTTGGTGTATATCGCGGTTACCAAAATGTTAAAGTTCGTAATTTGTCAGTTTCACGGCAGGAATAAAAAGATTTCGTTTACATCTACACCGCAAACGCCGGATAAAACAAATCTACTAAACGCGTTTATAGCTGCTGGAGAGTGCGACGTAAATGTAAAATTCAAGTTGGAAAATCACGATGTGATCTTCCAAAAATGTTTATTGACATTGAAGATGACGACGTGATTGACAATAAAACAGTGCTTAAAGTGGTATTTACCCCACGTGTAACAACGCCTGAAATAAGTGCTTCTGCTAAGGATTCGAGTCAAGAGTTATCTGCTATCAACGAGTCAGTGACAATCTTGCCCTTAGAGTCACAAAGCAATGTGCTCCAAGAAGTACTTGAGTTCAAAAATTTGGAAGCATTCAATGATTATCTTGACAAAAGCGTTAATCAGGATTTTTCATCAACTCCAGCTACAGAACTTACGAAAATGATGTCGGTAGATTGTAAAGATAAAATCACTACCACTCAATCCTCTGAAGACAAGGTACGCTCATATACTGTGTTACTTTATTAAAAGAATACATATCTTTCTTAAAGCATTGTAATCGCGTAGCCATTTTTTTTCTAATTTTACAAACATAAAACGCCAAGAATTAAAGTCAGCTCCTGTTCTTAAATGGAACATATGTATTTAGTTTAACTTTTTAAACGTTGTGACTACAGTAAGCTACAATGACTATATATTAAGTGTAAATGCTAAATAGTAATTTCTATTCTAGACTTCTGATAATGACACCGATTGTGACATGGAATTAGATTCTACTTTTAAAATTAATGTAAATATATATTTTAGTTAGTAAGTTATTAAGTATATATAAGTAAATATATTTGTCATATCCTGCTGATTTAAAGTCTCCTTTAATATTGTTACGCCCGTGCTGGACACTGAGTAGAGAAGTCGCGGAAAGCTGTGAAGCGCGCTTCTTGACAACGGGAGTTTGTTGATGGATTTATTGATTTTCTGTCTGGCGAATTTTTGGAATCCGCACGCGTTCTGTTTTACGAGCTTGGAATAAACGCATTTCTTAAGTTCTTTTGAGTTCTCTTTCCTTTTGCGAGTTCCGCGAAATACGTGCGCGAGTGTGGAGTGCGCGATAGTATTACGGCGGCGAGCTTACTCGACGAGCGTAACATTTTTTGAAACGTTCCTTGATGTGAACCGGTTCAATTGAACGGTTCACGAACCGTCTGCCCATCTCTAACTCCGAGCGTTGACGGAAACAAATGGCGAGACCACTCACTGGCAAAAATAATCGTTGTTATCGCAGGACGAAATAAACGTGCCGACGTCGACACGCCGCACGTGGCCACGTGTCAGCCTCCCGGCTGTGATTTGGCGGGTCTTCTAGGCAGTGCTCCGTGATCGATTCGTTGGGCAAGAAATTAAATAAGTACGTACAAAATGCCAAAAATGTCAATTCGAAAAGCCAAGAGGGTTGGTGTGTGTACTAAAAGAACGCAGTACTTTCAGAGGAATCATTACAAAGAACAGATATTCTGTAGATCACTGTGTGGGAAATTTAACAACAACAATAGTGCCTTGGCCAAGGCGCTTTCAAAAGAGAAACAGAAGAGTAGGTCACTGTACACAAAGAATGTAGAACTAGAAGGAGAAATTCAACAGTTACATCTGGTATGTGTTCGGAAGCGCGAGGTTGCGCGGGAAGGCGCGAGGTGAAGGACGACCACAGTAAAGTTCACAGCACGTAACCAAGATTAAGAGTTTATAATGTTCCAAAATCATATATATACAGTTATTTACAGAGTGTTTCTTTTAGATTTAACAAACGTAGAAAGCGGTAACACGCACAGGCGTTAGAGTGGCAAGCGGCGATAGCAAGCAGAATAGATTTCTCGCGGAAAGCGGTGTAACTCAGCGGTGTATAAAGCGGTCGTATAGCGATACGTGTTGCAAGCGAAAAAACCGAAAGCGTACTCTAGTCGCCGCGGCACGGCGCCGCGGCGAAGGGCTTTTATCACCTCCCGAAACGAGGCTCTTTCCAGAAATTTCCACCCATTTTCGGGAAGGTGATTGGCCCTCAGCGACCTGCGTCACCGTGCCTGCGTCATGGTTCAATTCGACGATCGTTACATGTTTTCGCCAGAATTGTTTACAGCTTGTATCCTTCCTTTGTTTGAGACCTTGTTATTGCGAACCGTTAGCTTGACTTTATTATTGTCACAGAATTGTTATTACAGAA